>NC_057814.1:62080547-62086172 GCF_018294505.1 Triticum aestivum | reverse complement strand
GGCATAGACCTGCCACGTGGCAGCAACTGGGCTCTCCTGGGGCAGGGCTATGCCGACGGCCTGGCCGTCGGCTTAGTTTGAAACTATGCCGACGGCTAGGCCGTCGGCATAGACCTGCCACGTGTGAGCCACTGGGAGCTCACGCCGGCTCTATGCCGATGGCCTAGCCGTCGGCATAGTTTCTGTCTGTTTTTTTTTCTTTTTTCTGTTTTGTTTCAGCTCAATTCATTTGAATATATACAGCATATATAAGGATCATACAGCAATATATGCATCACATAACAATAAGGAGCAACATCACACAACAAATTCATCATCACACATCATAAGAAGGATCGCAAAGCATAAACATATAAGTATCATCACCACCAAAGCATATAAGAATCTCACAAACAACAATAAGAAACATCACTAGCATATAAGTATCATCACCACCAAGACCGCCACAATGTGACCCAAAGGCTTAAGCGCCAGGACGTCGAGCACCGCGGAGGTCGTCACCTCCAAGACCGCCGAAGCCCAGGTCGTCACTGCTAGCGGCAGCGCTACCGCCAAGACCGCCTCCACCTCCGCCTCCGCCTCCGTGGATCGGAGTGGTCGGGCTTCGTGACTCGGGAGTGCTGCGAAGACCACCGCCAACGGTAGATCCACCTGTTCCCTGGATCTTGAAAAGACATATTAACGGGATATATGACCGTGTTGAAAGGCATGACATGCTTTGGGTGAATAGATTGGGGATGAACTAACCGGCGAGGGGCCAGCGTTCTGTGCCACAAACTCCTCAAAGGTCAGCAGCACTGGTTGTGCTGGAGGACATTGTGCTGGCTGCAACTGAGGACACCTGCCGGCCGCCATTTCCTGAAAAGCGTGCTGCATCTGGCGATCCCTCTGCACCTGGTGTGCATAAAGCCTCTCATACCACGCCATGGTATCCTGGCGTGTGTACTCCAGGTAGGCCTACGGTATGACATGATGGAACTCATAAAACTACTAAATGCAGAAAATAAAGTGAGCAATGAAGATAAGAGGGAAAATACTTACAGATTGTTGCTCCTGAAAGAGGGACTGTGACTGTGCACTGGTCACTGGCTGGCTCGTGCGCTGGCTCAGGCTCGGGTCGATCCGACGGAGCTGTGTGTAGGAGATAGTAGGAGTGATCACAGCATCGAGACCGCCTCCCGACCGTGCTCCTTGGGCCCCATGCCCACCACCACCCTCTCGTCCAGATCCGCCGCAATGGGGTCAGGTGTGTCAGGATGTAACTTCAGATACCCTTCAGAGTAGGCCTTCTTCCTCCCCGCGGTCTTCTTGCCGTAGTACTTGGGCTTGCCAGGCTTGGGGTCCTTCCGCGTATGGGCGATCTCCCACGCCTGCATGTGTGAGAGCGGCCGCTTCAGTTTCTCCTCCTGCACCACCAAACAGAGGTTAGTCATACATAAGAAAGTGATGGTAAATAGAAGAAGAAGAATGTTTAATGGGGTTAGTCATACATTAACTGCCTTGTGGAGATAGTGGTTTCGGTTTCCCTGAGCATGTACTCCCTCCTTCCCTCGGTTAGCCTTGTTGATTCTCATAGCCGCCCAGGCTCCAGCCTCATCACACCAAAGATCCACCAATGCCGCCCAGGACTCGTCTTTTCCATAACACCAATTTGGACACACCTACATAATAAAAGTATAATGGCATGTCAACACAAAACGGTGAAATGTACCACAAGGTAATGAAAGCATAATGAAAAATCTTTTATACTTACCGCCAAGAACTCGTCCCTCTCCAAGGTAATGCCCATCCTTCGCGCTTCTTCCTTGGTCATCTTCATACTAAGATAGTCGTGGTAGTATGTCGAGATGGCCACATAGCGCACCTCGTACTGCATCTGGCGGGCCTTCTTCTTGCATTGGCGCAGCACGATCTAGTCCGCTCTGGCCCTGTGCTCCGGAAGAACTCGATAGAATTTCTACAATCATGCATGAAACAAGAATGGAAGAAGCCATGAGTTAAATCATTCATGAAACTAGAATGGACTTATGCTTCTGAAGAGAACTCACTCAGAAAGTAGTGATCACAGCCTTGGCATGGGTCTCATGGTCCGCGTGGAGGGCCGCTTCCCAGTGGTCCCAGCTCGTGGCCAAAACCCGATGGTCCGGGTGCCTGACTGGATCCGGACAGTACAACCCCGGCCAGTATAACTTCAGCAAGACGGTGATGAGGCCGTTGGGAATACGGACCCCTTTAGAATATATCCAGTTGCTGCAAAAGAATGAACTATTAGCATGTGACAAGCAAAATAAATAACAACCGGAATAAGCATGTGACAAGCAAAATAATGAAATTATTATAAAGTGGCACTTACTCTTTCCCCGTGGGCTCAATGAGCCACTTCTGCTCCTCAGTAGCAGGAACCTGCTTTGGTAGCTTTGCGTTACCACGCAGCCATCCCTTGTTGTCAACCCCCTTCCCGTCACCACCATCATCCCCGCCACCACCCTCCTCCTTGCCTGCCTCCCCCTCCCCAACCTCCTCCTCCTCCTTCTCCTTGTCCTACTCCTCCTCGCCTGCCTCCTCCTCCACCTCCTCCTCGGCCCCATCCCGAACCTCCTCCTCGTCCTCCTCATCATCATACTCCTCGCCAGAGGGTACCTCACTAGAGGAGGGCCTCGAAGACAACACCCCTAAGTCGGTGAGGGTGCGCTCTTTTTGGCCACGACCCCCTGTAGTGGCTCTCCCCCCACCACCTCGCCCTCTAGAGGCTCTCCCCCCGCCCCCTCCTCCTCTAGGGGCACCTCTCCCTCGACCTCCCTGTGAGGAGTCATCGTCAAGTAGCCGGGGGGGGGGGGAGGATTACGTGCTCGACCACTCCGACTAGGCAGGCCGACGACCTTGCGTAGGAAACCCACGCCGTCGGCCTTCCCCTTGCCCATGTTCCATGAACCTGCATTGAAAAGAGAATAAGCAATTAGTAAATTAATGAAATGAAGGAAAAGGCATGATAATAAACACATTAATAAAAATGCCCCCGAAAATGTTGGAATCTCGGTTACTTCATGAACAACCCGGCCTTTCGTGAAGTTCTTCTTGTCTTTCCTGTCTGGATGGTTTGGAGGGAGGAACTGTTGATGTAGGTCAAAGGCTACATACTTGCCACCCTTACTCAGCCAAATCATTCACAGAGCCTGCATGCACACTAGGCATGGCATCTTCCCACTTGTACACCATCCGCAGAATAGAGCATAGCCGGGAAAGTCATGCATGCAATAGTGCAACCAAACTTTCATCAAGAAATTTCTCTGCAGATCCCGGTCGTATGTCAACCTCGGAAAGTACCAAGAATGGTGCAAAGCATCCACCAGCGGCTGCATAAACACACCCAATTGCTTCCCCGGGTATTCAGGCCCCGGAATGATGAGCGACAAGAACATGGTCTTCCGTTGCATTAGGGCACCGGGAGGAAGATTGAGCGGAATTACAAACACGGGCCAGTAGCTGTATGGATTGGATGACATACCATATGGATTCAACCCATCACCTGATATGGCTATTCTGACATTCCCAGCCTGGGCTGCTTCCTCGGGGTATTCTTCATCGAACGACTTCCATGCTTCCCCTTCCGATGGATGTACGATTTTTTTTGGATTGTACCTTATACCTTCCTTGTGCCACTTGATCATTTTGGCAGACTCCTTCGTGATGAAAAGGCGCTGCAGTCTTTTTATAAAATCAAGATACCGAAGAACCTTAACGGGGATGGTTAGCTGCTTTTTCTCACCATCCTCACCGACCACCTCAATGTACCGAGACGAACCGCACTTCCTACAGTACTTGTCATCCGCATACTCGTGCCTAAACAAAAGGCAATTCTTCGGGCAAACATCTATTTTCTCATAATCCATAGAGAGTGCCTTCATGATTTTCTTTGTATCGTACATGCTTTTCGGCAGTTCATGACCCTCAGGGAGGCTGTTAGCCCATACTCCCAGGAATGCTTCGAAGCATTTCTGGCTATAGTCGTACTCAGCCTTGACTGCAATCAGTTGCGAGATGGCATCCCCGCATAAAGAGGTTTCTTCGACAAGGCCAAGACCTCCAAGAAGGCCTTTGCGGTTGCCTCCGGCTCCTCCGGTTCATTCTCTGAAGGTGTCGCATTTGCCATTTCTGCAACAATGACATCATCTAGCATGTCCCTGACCCCGTCGTCCTCATATCCATCGATGCGTTGTCGCATCACCTCCTCTCTACCACGGTCCTGCTCGGCTATGTTTATCGGCGGCATGTCAAAGTTTGGCATATATCCGTGCGTGCGAAGGTGCTCACTCATGTCCGTCTGATTTCTACGGTGACGTCTGGCACATCTCGCACAGGGGCATGGTGGGATAATTCTCATTGGACGACGGAATATCTCCTTCAAATACACATCGGTTTTCGCGATCCACTCTGATGTTACTCGATTCCGACGGATAAAACCACTATACATCCACTGATTATCTGCCATTCTCTGCTTTTTTGCAAGCCACACAACATAATTAAGGATTCACTTAAATTAATCACATCAAATTTTCAGTTTCTACCACGTTGAATCCACCTACATCTCTAATAGGTAAAGATGGGTCCTAATCCCACCCGAGGATGTGTAGATTGAGTACGTTCTCAATTCTACCCCGTTGCGAGACAAAATTTCGGCAGCACCTCCCCGCTGTTCTCCAGATACACGTCTCGGCAAATAGCCGAGAGAATGTGCTCCGGAGAACAATGGGGAGGCGCCGCCGAAATCCTGTCTCGGAACGGGGTAGAACATGGAGAACATACCCAATCTACACATCCTCGGGCTGTCTGTGGAAAACGCTAGACAATCCGAAAGAGCTGCGGTGATAAATATGCAATTGAATGCATATTTATCAATGCAACCCTTTCGGACGGGAGACGCCTAGGTTACGCCTGTTGACTTGAGAATGAAATCTAGTGACATGATTCGTAGCTCACCCTCGGCTGTAGAGGAAGTATTCGAATAGCAGACGGACGGCCGGGGACCAACAGCTCCTACGACGATCACTCCACCGAGATGGAACACCATAGAACCTGCACCGTGACAATAATTAAGTACATCACAATATATTCATCATCATCATCTAACAATCACCGAATCATAAAAATCAGCATCCTATATCATCTCTTCCGCAAAAAAATCATTATCTATCATCAACATCATCATCTATCATCATCAACATCATCATCTATCATGTAACAATCATCATACATTTGCAACTATCATCCAAAAATCTATCATCTAACATCATGCTCCTTGTTAAAAAAATTGCATTTCTTGCATTTCTCACATTTGTAACTATCATCAAATCATCTATCATCTAACTATGCATCCATCCATCTAGTTACATAACTATGAACAACAACAAAATTAACAAAAAAATCTACAGAGAGGGAGGGAGGGAGCTCACCGTGGAGGAGGGCCGGCTCGGGGGGAGGGGTAGGCACGGACGACGGGCCAGAGCAGGCGGTGGAGGGCCGCCGCGGCGGTGGCCTGGCCCGGGGAAGGGCCAGCCGCGCGCGGGGCAGAGGCGAGGGCGGCCGGGTCAGGGACGGGGTGGACGAGGCAGCGACGGGGTGACCGAC
>NC_057814.1:62074626-62079590 GCF_018294505.1 Triticum aestivum | reverse complement strand
GGTGGAGAGGTCCACTCGTCAAAGCCCGTCCGTGCAAAGTCAAAGGGCTAGATCCCGTGGTCAAACGCTACAGGGTTAGGCGGGACGGGGGCCCCCGGGGGGGGGGGTAGCAATGCCGCCGGAGCGTCGCACCGGGACCTCATACATGCGGGGTGGTGTGGTGGCATGTCCGAAGAGGCGGCACGCGTCTCCGGGTTGTGCCCCACCTCACGGACGGCGATGACACGGTAGTAGACGTTCTGCGGTAACGATGCGGCGTGAATATTATTAAATACTCGAAGCGCGATAAAATCATGAGTTTTTTACACGATGTGGGCACATGTGCTGTAGGACTGATGGTAATTTTTCATAATTGTTCGTGATGGAGAAGTATCTGAGCAATTCCCTCTACGCGGATTGCTCTTCGCGTGTCTACGAGTGTGGCCGGCGGCCTCCGGGGGCTAGCATGCCGCCAAATCTTGCGTAGGCGGCCTCTCACAAGTCTGGAAGTGTTGTGGCGGGTGCAAACGCCCGGCACGCGTCTCCGGGATGTGCCCCCCTCACGGACGGCGCCGCCGCCGGCACTTGGAGGGGGGAAACAGACGCGTCGGGTCTACACGGAGGGGATCTTGCTGTGGGTCTGGCCCGGATGTTGCTCCAAAGTGTTCCTATGGGCTTACCTAACACAACCAGGTGGAGAGGTCCACTGGTCAAAGCCCGTCCGTGCAAAGTCAAAGGACTAGATCCTGTGGTCAAACGCTACAGGGTTAGGCAGGACGGGGGCCCTGGGGGTAGCAATGCCACCGGAGCGTCGCACCGGGACCTCATACATGCGGGGTGGTGTGGTGGCATGTCCGAAGAGGCGGCACGCGTCTCCGGGTTGTGCCCCCCCTCATGGACGGCGATGACACGGTAGTAGATGTTCTGCTGTAACGATGCGGCGTGAATATTATTAAATTCTCGAAGCGCGATAAAATCATGAGTTTTTTACACGACGTGGGCACAAGTGCAGTAGGACTGATGGTAATTTTTCATAATTGTTCGTGACAGAGAAGTATCTGAACAATTCCCTCTACGCGGATTGCTCTTCGCGTGTCTACGACTGTGGCCGACGGCCTCCGGGGGCTAGCATGCCGCCAAATCTTGCGTAGGCGGCCTCTCGCAAGTCTGGAAGTGTTGTGGCGGGTGCAAACGCCCGGCACGCGTCTCCGGGGTGTGCCCCCCCTCACGGACGGCGCCGCCGCCGGCACCTGGAGGGGGAAAACGGACGCGTCGGGTCTACACGGAGGGGATCTTGCTGTGGGTCTGGCCCGGATGTTGCTCCAAAGTGTTTCTATGGGCTGACCTAACACAACCGGGTGGAGAGGTCCACTGGCCAAAGCCCGTCCGTGCAAAGTCAAAGAGCTAGATCCTGTGGTCAAACGCTACACGGTTAGGCGGGACGGGGGCCCTGGGGGGTAGCAATGCCACGGAGCGTCGTACTGGGACCTCATACATGCGGGGTGGTGTGGTGGCATGTCCGAAGAGGCGGCACGCGTCTCCGGGTTGTGCCCCCCCCCCTCACGGACGGCGATGACACGGTAGTAGACGTTCTGCGGTAACGATGCGGCGTGAATATTGTTATACTCGGAGTGCGATAAAATCATGAGTTTTTTACACGACGTGGGCACACGTGCTGTAGGACTGATGGTAATTTTTCATAATTGTTCGTGATAGAGAAGTATCTGAACAATTCCCTCTACGTGGATTGCTCTTCGCGTGTCTACGACTGTGGCCGGCGGCCATCGGGGGCTAGCATGCCGCCAAATCTTGCGTAGGCGGCCTCTCACAAGTCTGGAAGTGTTGTGGCGGGTGCAAACACCCGGCACGCGTCTCCGGGGTGTGCCCCCCTCACGGACGGCGCCGCCGCCGACACCTAGAGGGGGGTGATACGTCCATTTTGCATCATGCTTTTATATCGATATTTATTGCATTATGGGCTGTTATTACACATTATGTCACAATACTTATGCCTATTCTCTCTTATTTTACAAGGTTTACATAAGGAGGGAGAATGCCGGCAGCTGGAATTCTGGGCTGGAAAAAAAGCAAATATTGGAGACCTATTCTGCAAAACTCCAAAATTCATGAAACTCCACGAAAGTTATTTTTGGAAATAATAAAAAATATTGAGCGGAAGTTCGTCCGAGGGGGCCCCACCTATCCACGAGGGTGGGGGGGCGCGCCCCCTGCCTCGTGGGCCCCCTGTTGGTCCTCCGGTGGCCATCTTCTGCTATATGAAGTCTTTCGTCCAGGGAAAAATCATAAGCAACCTTTCGGGACGAGACTCCGTTGCCACGAGGCGGAACCTTGGCGGAACCAATCTAGGGCTCCGGCATAGCTGTTCTGCCAGGGACACTTCCCTCCGGGAGGGGGAAATCATCGCCATCGTCATCACCAACGCTCCTCTCATCGGGAGAGGGTAATCTCCATCAACATCTTCACCAGCACCATCTCCTCTCAAAACCCTAGTTCATCTCTTGTATCCAATTCTTGTCTCGTAGTCTGGGATTGGTACTAGTAGGTTGCTAGTAGTGTTGATTACTCCTTGTAGTTGATGCTAGTTGGTTTATTTGGTGGAAGATCATATGTTCAGATCCATTATGCATATTAATACCCCTCTAATTATGAACATGAATATGCTTTGTGAGTAGTTACGTTTGTTCCTGAGGACATGGGAGAAGTCTTGCTATTAGTAGTCATGTGAATTTGGTATTCGTTTGATATTTTGATGAGATGTATGTTGTCTATCCTCTAGTGGTGTCATGTGAACGTCGACTACATAACACCTCACCATTATTTGGGCCTAGGGGAAGGCATTGGGAAGTAATAAGTAGATGATGGGTTGCTCGAGTGACAGAAGCTTAAACCCTAGTTTATGCGTTGCTTCGTAAGGGGCTGGTTTGGATCCATATGTTTCATGCTATGGTTAGGTTTACCTTACTACTTTTGTTGTAGTTGCGGATGCTTGCAATAGAGGTTAATCATAAGTGGGATGCTTGTTCAAGTAAGAACAACACCCAAGCACCGGTCCATCCACATATCAAATTATCAAAGTACCAAACGCGAATCACATCAACGTGATGAAAACTAGCTTGCGATAATTCCCATGTGTCCTCGGGAGCGCTTTTCCTTATATAAGAGTTTGTCCAGGCTTGTCCTTTGCTACAAAAAGGATTGGGCCACCTTGCTGCACTTTATTTACTTTTGTTACTTGTTGCTCGTTACAAATTATCCTATCACAAAACTATATGTTACCTATTATTTCAGTGCTTGCAGAGAATACCTTGCTGAAAACCGCTTATCATTTCCTTCTGCTCCTCGTTGGGTTCGACACTCTTACCTATCGAAAGGACTACGATAGATCCCCTATACTTGTGGGTCATCAGGGGGAAACGGACGTGTCGGGTCTACACGGAGGAGATCTTGCTGTGGGTCTGGCCCGGATGTTGCTCCAAAGTGTTCCTATGGGTTGACCTAACACAATCGGGTGGAGAGGTCCACTGGTCAAATCCCGTCCGTGCAAAGTCAAAGGGCTAGATCCCGTGGTCAAACGCTACAGGGTTAGGCGGGACGGGGGCCCTGGGGGGGTAGCAATGCCACAGGAGGTCGCTCCGGGACCTCATACATGCGGGGTGGTGTGGTGGCATGTCCGAAGAGGCGGCACGCGTCTTCGGGTTGTGCCCCCCCTCACGGACGGCGATGACACGGTAGTAGACGTTCTGCGGTAACGATGCGGCGTGAATATTATTAAATACTTGGAGCGCGATAAAATCATGAGTTTTTTACACGACGTGGGCACATGTGCTGTAGGACTGATGGTAGTTTTTCATAATTGTTCGTGACGGAGAAGTATCTGAACAATTCCCTCTACGCGGATTGCTCTTCGCGTGTCTACGACTGTGGCCGGCGGCCTCCGGGGGCTAGCATGCCGCCAAATCTTGCGTAGGCGGCCTCTCACAAGTCTGGAAGTGTTGTGGCGGGTGCAAACGCCCGGCACGCGTCTCCGGGGTGTGCCCTCCCTCAGGGACGTCGCCGGCACCTGGAGGGGGGAAACGAACGCGTCGGGTCTACACGGAGGGGATCTTGCTGTGGGTCTGGCCCAGATGTTGCTCCAAAGTGTTCCTATGGTCTGACCTAACACAACCGGGTGGAGAGGTCCACTGGCCAAAGCCCGTCCGTGCAAAGTCAAAGGGCTAGATCCCGTGGTCAAACGCTACAGGGTTAGGCGAGACGGGGGCCCTGGGGTGTAGCAATGCCAACGGAGCGTCGCACCGGGACCTCATACATGCGGGGTGGTGTGGTGGCATGTCCGAAGAGGCGGCACGCGTCTCCGGGTTGTGCCCCCCCTCACGGACGGCGATGACACGGTAGTAGACGTTCTGCGGTAACGATGCGGCGTGAATATTATTAAATACTCGGACCACGATAAAATCATGAGTTTTTTACACGACGTGGATAGGACTGATGGTAATTTTTCAGAACTGTTCGTGATGGAGAAGTATCTGAACCATTCCCTCTACGCGGATTGCTCTTCGCGTGTCTACGACTGTGGCCGGCGGCCTCCGGGGGCTAGCATGCCGCCAAATCTTGCGTAGGCGGCCTCTCACAAGTCTGGAAGTGTTGTGGCGGGTGCAAACGCCCGCACGCGTCTCCGGGGTGTGCCCCCCCTCACGGACGGCGCCGCCGCCGGCACCTGGAGGGGGAAAACGGACGCGTCGGGTCTACACGGAGGGGATCTTGCTGTGGGTCTGGCCCGGATGTTGCTCCAAAGTGTTCCTATGGGCTGACTAACACAACCGGGTGGAGAGGTCCACTGGTCAAAGCCCGTCCGTGCAAAGTCAAAGGGCTAGATCCCGTGGTCAAACGCTACAGGGTTAGGCGGGACGGGGGCCCTAGGAGGGTAGCAATGCCACCGGAGCGTCATACCGGGACCTCATACATGC
>NC_057814.1:62073099-62074616 GCF_018294505.1 Triticum aestivum | reverse complement strand
TCCCTCTACGCGGATTGCCCTTCGCGCGTCTAGGGCTGTGGCCGGCGGCCTCCGGGGGCTAGCATGCCGCCAAATCTTGTGTAGGCGGCCTCTCACAAGTCTGTAAGTGTTGTGGCGGTTGCAAACGCCTGGCACGCGTGTCCGAGGTGTGCCCCCCTCACGGATGGCGCCGCCACCGGCACCTGGAGGGGGGAAACGGACGAGTCGGGTCTACACGGAGGGGATCTTGCTGTGGATCTAGCCCGGATGTCGCTCCAAAGTGTTCCTATGGGCTGACCTAACACAACCGGGTGGGGAGGTCCACTGGTCAAAGCTCGTCCGTGCAAAGTCAAAGGGCTAGATCCCATGGTCAAACTCTACAGGGTTAGGCGGGACAAGGGCACTGGGGGGTAGCAATGCCACCGGAGCTTCGCACCGGGCCATCATACATGCGGGGTGGTGTGGTGGCATGTCCGAAGAGGCGGGACGCGTCTCCGGGGTGTGGCCCCCCCTCACGGACGGCGATGACACGGTAGTAGACGTTCTGCGGTAACGATGCAGCGTCAATATTAATAATACTCGGAGCGCGATAAAATCATGAGTTTTTTTTGCACGACGTGGGCACATGTGCTATAGGAACGATGGTATTTTTTCATAATTTTTGGTGATGGAGAAGTATCCGAAAAATTCCCTCTACGCGGATTGCCCTTCGCGCGTCTACGGCTATGGCCGGCGGCCTCCGGGGGCTAGCATGCAGCCAAATCTTGCGTAGGCGGCCTCTCACAAGTCTAGAAGTGTTGTGATGGTTGCAAACGCCCGGCACGCGTGTCCGGGGTGTGCCCCCCTCACGGACGGCGCCGCCGCCGGCAACTGGGGGGGGGGGAAACAGACGCGTCGGGTCTACACGGAGGGGATCTTGCTGTGGGTCTGGCCCGGATGTTGCTCCAAAGTGTTCCTATGGGCTGACCTAACACAACCGGGTGGAGAGGTCCACTGGTCAAAGCCCGTCCGTGCAAAGTCAAAGGGCTAGATCCCGTGGTCAAACGCTACAGGGTTAGGCGGGACGGAGGCACTAGGGGTAGCAATGCCACCGGTGCGTCGCACCGGGCCCTCATACATGCGGGGTGGTATGGTGGCATGTCCGAAGAGGCGGGACGCGTCTCCGGGGCGTGGCCCCCCCTCACGGACGACGATGACACGGTAGTAGACGTTCTGCGGTAACGATGCGGCATCATTATTACTAAATACTCAGAGCGCGATAAAATAATGAGTTTTTTTGCACGACGTGGGCACATGTGCTGTAGGAACGATGGTATTTTTTCATAATTTTTGGTGATGGAGAAGTATCCGAAAAATTCCCTCTACGCAGATTGCCCTTCGCGCGTCTACGGCTATGGCGGCAGCCTCCGGGGGCTAGCATGCCGCCAAATCTTGCGTAGGCGGCCTCTCACAAGTCTGGAAGTGTTGTGGCGGTTGCAAACGCCCGGCACGCGTGTCCGGGGTGTGCCCCCCCTCACGGACGGCGCCGCCTCCGGCAC
>NC_057814.1:62058603-62073089 GCF_018294505.1 Triticum aestivum | reverse complement strand
GTGTTCCTATGGGCTGACCTAACACAACCGGGTGGATAGGTCCAATGCTCAAAGCCCGTCCGTGCAAAGTCAAAGGGCTAGATCCCGTGGTCAAACGCTACAGGGTTAGGCGGGACGGGGGGCTTGGGGGGGGTAGCAATGCCACTGGAACGTCGCACCGGGACCTCATACATGCCGTACGGTGTGGTGGCATGTCCGAAGAGGCGGCACGCGTCTCCGGGGTTTGGCCCCCTCCAAGTGACGGCGGCACTTCCTTGCGTGCAGGGGGGCCACACCGCGGAGACCCAAGACGGGCGTCTACGCATGCCTGAACACTTTCACATATGCATCGAGACCCATGCGATGTTTCGGTGACATAGCTACACCCCGAATCCCCCCACTAACCAGAATTCCCTCTGTGTCGACCATTTCCCCCCTCCGTGACACGGCGATAGCGACGTTCGTAATGGGGGGCAATCGATATACCATCGGGGTATGTTTTTTTAGATAAGGCATAATTATCTTATGCAAAAACAAAAACTAAAATAAAGTAAAAATAGCAAAATAAAGTAAAAAATAAAAAATAAAGTAAAATAAATGTATGCCGACGGCAAGGCCGTCGGCATATCTGTGTGCACACGGAGGTGCAGTCCCACGGATCGATGACGTGGCATGGCACACGGATCGATGACGTGGCTGAGGGGCATGGGCCAGGTCTATGCCGACGGCTGTGCCATAGGCATACCTCTGCCATAGATATGCCGCCGGCCGCCATTACCTCCCGTCGGCGTAGTTTCAACGCCGTCAAACGGTCGGCGCTGACCGGGTAGGTGGGCCCGAGCTATGCCGACGGCCTTGCCTATGCCGGCGGGCCCCGTAGGCGTATCTCGAGCGGTCCCGATGGCCTCGTCTATGCCGACGGCCCGTCCTTGGCCGTCGGCATAGGTCCATCTATGCCGACGGGGGCCGTCGGCATAGATGAGGCCGTCGGCGTAAGAAGTTATTCTGGTAATGGATGGTGATAGACTGACTTGAGATTGGGATGGACAGAACGAGATTATAGAGAATTAATTGACTTGCCTTGCCAAGTGTCCTATGCTGGAGAGGGTCTCACGGCCGCTGCATGCGATCAGGTCGCATAGGATTTTCTTCCCTCCAATTTAGCTACTTTTCAGTCAGCTGAAATATCACTTTTGGGTCAGTCGAATTTATGGCCATTGGATTTTTCTATAAGATTCGTGCTGCATTTTTTTTTCTGTCCTGTGTTGTTTGTTGTGTGGGCTTCTCTTTTTTTTTGACTGACCCCTTATTTGGGTCAGTCGCTTTCTTTTCTGGGCCGAAGCCCATTAACTGTGCAATCCAGCCCTCCTCTCTCTCCCTTGAATTTTTTATACGTTTTGTTTTTATGTGCTTTTGCTTTTGTTTTTCTGATTCTCTTTGTTAGTTGGTTTTATTTCTATTTTATGGATATTTTTTGATTTACTTACGTTTTCTGTTTCTATGGGTTTTTCTTTTCCCCATTTTCTTTCCTTTATTGGTTATTTTATTTTGTGGGTTTTTGGCTAATTGTAATTATATACAAAAAAATACTATATAATATGTGCCAAAACTTCATGATTATATGTACACTAAAAATGCGCAACTTATGTGCAAATAGTTTGCAAAATAATTCATTGTTTGTTTTATTATTTTCAGTTCCTTTCTTCTTTGATGGGAAACCAATGACACTAATTCAATGTTTCTTAGAAAACTTCACTATTTTAATTTTGTTTAAGTTTTTATTTTTTTTCTATATTCTTCAAGGGTAATACCAATACCTCTAATTCATTCCTACTTATGAATTTTTTGTGAAATTTCACTGTTTGTGCTTATTTTTGCATATTATAAAAAAGCGCAATTTCTATTCAATTTGTGTGCAAATGTTATTATTATTGTTTTTTTACTTTTCTTTCTTCTTAAACGGTTAATACCGATACCACTAATTCATTATTTTGATCCGGAGAAGTAGAGACACCATGGATCAAATACCAATGCCACTAATTCATTCTTTCTTTATATAATTTAGTTTTTGTGAAATTTTTCACTATTATGTGTTTATTCTTGCATATTATAACAAAGCGCAATTTTATGTGCAGATTGTGTGCAAATTTTGTCATTATTTTATTTTAGTTGTTTATATCATTTTCTTTCTATTTAATGGTATTTTTGCTTCACTTTTTTATTTCTGTTTTCTGTTTCTATGGGTTTTTATTTTTTTCCATTTCCTTTCCTTTATTGGTTATTATTGTTTTTTGTGGGTTTTTGGCTGGGTGTAATTTTATACAAACTAATACTATATAATATGTGCCAAAATTTCATGATTATATGAATATTTTTGCATAATACGATAAAGTGCAATTTCGGTGCAAAGTTATGCGCAAGTTTTTTTGTGTTTCTTCTTAAAGGAAATACATTATTTCAGTTACACTGTGCAAATTATAGTGGAATGCAAAAAATGCACTATTATATGCTTATTCTTTGCATATTTCAAAAAGTGTAATATCAATGCAAATTGTGTGCAAGTTTTGAAAGTGTTTTCATTTTCATTTTCTTTCTTATTAGAAAATGTAATTATTTTGATTTTGATTTTAGTATCTTTTTTCTTCTGAAAGTGTAATACGAAGGCTAGGTGTTTAATCATTGTAGCCTGTTTTTCCGCCGGTTGTGACATCTTTGTATTTTTACTGTTCTTGTGCTCCTTTTTTGAGCTAGTTCTAGATCTCAGACTCTGTTTGCGTACTTTTGGTTAATAAATTGGATGCATGCATCATTCTGATGTAGAGGTCGGGGGCTTTCCTCCTTTTCAAAAAAATATGTGCATTTTCCGTCATTGTTTGTTTTATGCGTTTTTACATTTTGTTTCTTCTTTTGTGCAATACAATATCATGCCACTAACCATGGCCAGCCAGCTCACGCATTGACAAAGCCGGAGCTAGCAAGCTCACGCATGGACGCAGCTGGAGCTAGCTAGCTCACGCGCCACGACCAGCCGAAGCTAGCTAGCTCGCTCGCGCGCACACGACACACTGACCACACGTTCTATGTGGTAAAAAAAGTGACTGACCCATTCACAAATTCAGTCGACTGACTGATAGTCGGTCCCTCTTCCCTCTCCCAACAATGCAGGTTTCTGAACATGGTTTTATAGATGTTTTGTTTTGCTGATGTATTATACTCCCTCCGTCCCATAATATAAGAGCATTTTTAACACTAGTGTAGTGTTAAAAACGCTCCCATAATATAAAAGCGTTCTTGACACTAGTGTAGTGTCAAAAAGGCTCTTATATTATGGCACGGAGGAAGTAGTAGTAATTAATAAGAGTGAGAGAGAGAGAGGGGTTGTAACTTTAGGCATTTATTAGTGCTCCATGGTGTACATGTGCTAATCATGCCACATAAGAGCATGGTTAATAGTGCAGCCAGCTGCTGGCTATATGATGTTGACATGTCATCTACAGCCAAGTTTATAGCCGGCAAGTATAATAGTTAGATGTAAATAAGTACTAATTTATTGATGGATGCCCCACTTCCTCTCTCACAAAGTGTCTAGGTACATGTGCTACAGCTGGCTATTAGTTAGTAGCCCGCTTCTCCTCTCTCTCCTCTTCTCTCTCTTTCAACTCAGCACAAACATACTATTTTAAGTCTTACAGCCTGCCTACGTCATCCTATTATACTTGCTCTAAGCGAAAAATTGGCATGGCACAACAATTAAGGAGGAGAGAGAGATATCATTTTGGTGACCAGGGAAGAACCAATGCCAAGAACGCCAACCTAGACAAAACACGTAAATGAAAGAAGCTCACACGGTCACACCAATGAACGGAAGTGTTTAGGTGCTAAATCATTAAATGAAAAGTAAGTTTAGTTACAACAAGTTAAGCACCTATGCGTTGGGACTTTAGTTGCTAAGCTATTTAATGCACTTAGCACCTTTGCATTGGACCAGGCCATAGGCAAAAAAACTGTGCTAGCCCAATCACATGTAGCACGAGCCTCAAATCATTAAATTCAAATACAACCTCTAAGAAACAATGGACTGAGCCGGCATAGCAACGTCCGGGGCGAGCACCGGCACCTCCGCGTCCAGGGGGATGAAGTCATGCCCCGCCTACCTCCTCTGCGCCCTCCGGCAACGCCCCTGCCATGCCTGCCGCCCTCTCCCACTCCGCATCCCACGCCTCGGTCATCATCCTCTCGGATGATGAGGTGTCGGAGGAGGACCCGGAGGGGGTCGAGTTCGCCTTCGGCAACGAGTCCACGGAGTCCGACGAGGTGTCGGTCGACATCAGCTTGGACCCGCCTACTTCTCGCCCCAACTGCGTCAACGTCTTCATGCCCTACGTCCCCCTCAAGCACTTCGAGAACCTCGCCTACGCCTACGTCAACCCTCCGACTGCTAACCCAGCCAACATCATCCGCCGCGCCTTCCAAGAGGAGGCCGGCAACCCTCCCTTCGCTCTCGTCACCGCCTCGCATGGTGTCGGCATGGTCGTCTTTGCCTCCCCCGACGATCGTGAACGCACCATCGAGGAAGGGCCCTTCCTTGGCCGGGAGCACACCGTCCACCTCAACCGCCACAGTGATACTGACAACTGCTTCCTCTTTCCCCTCCGTGACCTAGCCGCCCTCGCCATTGAGGACTACCCCATTGAGCATTGGTTCCCCCAACACATCCTCCACACCACCGGTCCCTTCGCCAACCCCTTTGATCAACCCCATCTGTCTGTCCGGCATCGACTACTCGGCAGTGCTTGTCACTGTCAAGGCCAGGGATGTCAACGACGTCCCACACGCGCTGGCCATGCATGGTTTCAACGGCATTGGCGCGATCGCTCCTGTCACCATCATCTCCTGCACCAACCTGCCCGCCTACGGCTTTGACTTCGCATCTGCCCCGCCCTCTGATGACGACACCAATGCCGACTTCCCTGCGGGCATGGACGATGACCTCGCTCCTCCTCCACCCCCTGCCTCCCAAGATTATGGTGGTCGCGTCGCGGAGCTCCCCGGAGGGCTCACCATGTGGGCTTCCCCGGCACCGGCAGTCAAGGCCAAGCCGCTCCTGGAGAAGCCGGCCAACGTCCTCATCTACATGCGGCAGGGCTTCTTCGACGTCGTCGTCGTCAGCTCCTCCGGTGATCGCGGCTTCTATCGCCTGCCCTTGCAGGAGGTGGCTGCGGCGGCCGGCATGCTCGTCGCCAACTTCGCCACCGCGTCCATCGGTCACCTCACCAAGGTGGCCACAGTGGGGCCTTCTAGAACCCCCATCACCTCCGTGGACGTCATTTGCCGTGACTCTAGGGCTCTGCCGGGCCCTGGGGCCGCTGCGGCCGGCGGCGATCTTGACCTCTCCCGGCCCGCCACCCCTCTGGTGCTGGACGAAGACAACGAGGTCCCTGCTCCCGTGGTGCCGCCGCCTTCTCCTCCGCCCGCCGCCACCCCTACGGTGGCCTCCCCCGCCCGCCGCCGGAGCGCCCGCCTCGCCGGGATCGAGCCTCTGGAGTACGTCTCCATCATCCAGAAGGCCACTCAGCGCATGCGTCTCTTGAAGGAAGGAAAGATTTCTGCTGGTGGAAAGGCGCTCCTCCCAGTTCATCTCATCGACATGGCGCCCGATGTCTCCTCGCCCCTCCCTCGGCAGGACGTGCTGGAGCTTGCCGCTGCCTGTGACGTGCCCGCCTCGGCTCTCCTTGATGACACCGCATGTGTCTAATGTTGCGTCTTCAACTGTCAGCCCTGGATCCCCTCGCGGCCCTTCTCTGCCATCACTCTTCGGCTTGTATCAGTCTGTCGTCTGTATCCCGTTTTAGTCCTAGCTTTGCTCCGACCATAGGTCTTAGCTCTTCTGAGCTTGGTCGCAGCCTCTTTCCTTTGCTACTTTCACATCTAGTTGCAGCTGTGGGTCTCAACCCGGCTGTACTTGGCCTAGACTTGCTCCATGTATCTGTTTGTAGGTGGCCCTGTCCGGCCATGTTTCGTTATGTTTTCGTTGCCATTTATAGCTTCCATGAATCGTAAAACTCGTTTCATCTCTTGGAATGTTCGTGGTCTCGGTAGAAACAAAAAATGTACTGACGTCAAAGCTGCTCTCTTCGGCCTCGACCCCTCTTTTATTTGCTTGCAAGAAACAAAGCTTGATGATATCTCTACTTTCAAAGCCAGCTCCTTCTTACCCACTAGGTTGAAATCATTCCATTTCTTGCCTTCAAATGGTTCTGCTGGAGGAATACTAACAGCTTGGAACGATCAAGACTACTCCTGCACTTCTGTCACTGCTCTTAAGTTCTCCTTAACCTTACACTTCTCGGCCAGAGCTAGCAACGATGATTTCTCGATCTCTAACATTTATGGTCCTTGCGTCAGCCTTGAGAAGAAAGCGTTTGTTGACGAACTTCTTCTCTTAGGCTCCTTTGTAACCGGCCCCTGGGCTCTTTTAGGCGATTTCAACTTTACTCTAAAGCCAAACGAGCGCTCGAATGACAACTTTAACCATTCCGAAGCCTTTCTCTTCTCGTCTACCTTAAACCGTCTTAATCTTCAGGAGCTTCCCCTTCTCGATAGGCTATTTACTTGGTCTAACCAACAAGACTCCCCGACTTTGGTGCCCTTGGATAGGGCTTTTGTCAACACAGCTTGGAGTTTCCTCCTCCCGGACTCCACACTCACATCCGCTTGCCGGTCAACTTCTGATCATGTGCCGCTTGTTCTCATTGCTGCGTCCAAAGTTCCCACGCCTTCGATCTTCCGGTTCAACAACGGCCTTCTGCACTTACAACCTTTCATGAACATCATTTTGCAAAATTGGAATAGTGTTGTCCCATCTACCCACTTGGGCCACTTATGTCTCAAACTTAAGAGAGTGCGCGCAGCTGCTAAGGCCTGGGCCAAGCAAGCTAGATCTCCTCTTGTGATCACTAAAAACTGCCACACGGTCATCACCTTCCTAGACAAAATAGAAGAATTTCGCTCGCTCTCCTCCTTAGAACGCTCTCTTCGCACGCAGGTTTCTCTTTCCCTTCACCGGCACAACGCCCTAGCTGCTGTTTACTGGCGGCAACGGGCTAAAATCAAGGACTGTGTGCTCGGTGATGAGAACACGGACTACTTCCACCTTTGCTCTACGATCAGGCTGCGTAAAAACCAAATTAAATCCCTCAACATAGATGGTAGCGAGGTCTCTTCCCACTCCGGAAAGCATCGTGCTATTCGTGACTACTTTAAACTTGTCATTGGTACCCCTATAGCCTGTTCTATTCCTCCCAATCTAAACGAGCTAGTATCCGGTTCTCGTCTAAGACCCTCTCAGTCTCTCGATTTGACTCGCCCCTTCTCTCTCGAGCAGATTAAAACGGCTCTCTTCGACATGAACGATAATGCTAGCCCCGGACCAGATGGTTTTGGGCCAGCTTTCTACAAGGCCAATTGGGACCTAGTTAAAAACGACCTTCTATCCCTTCTCAACAGTTTCTACTCCCGCTCTGCAGATCTTAGGCGTATCAACAAAGCTTACATTGTCCTCATCCCCAAAAAACCTGGCACAACTGACCCTGACCAGATGCGTCCGATTTCCCTTCAAAACTGCTCGGTCAAACTCTGCTCCAAGTGCCTTTCTATTAGAGTTCAGCCGGTTATTCGTGATCTTGTCCATGCGGATCAATCCGGCTTTATCAAAGGACGGTGTATCTCGGAAAACTTCATTCTCGCAGCTGATATTGTGCAAGCTTGCCACAAAAGAAAATGCCCGGCCTTAGTCTTAAAATTGGATTTTAGGAAAGCCTTTGACTCTGTCTCTTGGGAGAGTCTTTATCGTATCCTTCAAGCCAAAGGCTTTTCAGAAACTTGGATTCGTTGGATTATGATGTTGAACGACTCTGTCCAATCGGCTATTCTTCTTAACGGCGTTCCCGGGAACTGGATTCAATGTAAAAATGGTCTCAGACAAGGCGACCCCATTTCACCTTACCTCTTCATCATTATTGCCGATATCCTCCAACGCATGATCCTAGAGGCCTCAGCTCAGGGGCTGCTGCAGCACCCAATTGTTCCCAACTCGCCATGTCCTGTTCTTCAATACGTGGATGACACTCTAATTATCATAAAGGCAGACGAAGATAACCTTGCCTCCCTAAAATCTATCCTGCTCAATTTCTCCCTCGCCACGGGTCTCCACATCAATTTTGCTAAAATCACTTTTGCTCCAATCCATGTTGACCCTTGTGTGGCCGCTCGCATGGCAAGTATGTTGGGTTGCTCGGTCGCTACTTTCCCGCAGAACTATCTTGGTCTCCCTTTGTCTACCCACAAACTTCGTCTAATAGATTTCCACCCGTTAATTGCTAAGGTTGACAAAAGGTTAGCTGGTTGGCGAGGACACCTTCTCTCTGCGGCCGGTAGGGCAGTTCTTGTCAACTCTGTAATTCGAGCTCTTCCCACCTATGCTATGAGCGTTATGCTGCTTCCTGTTGGTTCTATTCAGGAGATTGACAAGCGGTGTCGTGCTTTCTTTTGGGTTGGCGATGACCACGTGAATGGGGGTCAATGCAAAGTTGCTTGGGCAGACGTCTGTGCCCCCACTAAGAAGGGCGGCCTGGGCTTTAGATGCCTTCGTACTCATAATATTTGCCTGCTTCTAAAATCCCTCAGTAAAATACACCAACCCCGTCTTGGCTCTTGGGACTCTTGGCTTGCCTCCACGTATGGTTGGGAAGGCGGGCACTACATTGGTGACACTCATAGACTACACACAATTGTGTGGAAGGACCTCCTGTCTGGTCTCCCTTTCTTCCGCTCTATTACCCACGTCAAGATCGGTAACGGTGTCTCAACCGCGTTTTGGTTGGATCTATGGATCGGCAACGATACCTTGGCTGCTCGCTTCCCAAGTCTTTTCTCCCATGTTACAAAACCTAATGTATCTGTTGCGTTTGTTCTTTTGGCGGAGGATCTTCGTCTTTCGTTACAACCACGTCTGACCATCGCTGCTACTAACGAGCTTCTTTGCCTGCGTACTGTTTTAGCCACAGTTAACTTGATGCCGCAGGTATCGGATAACCGTTTATGCAGGATCAACGATAAGCCTCTTTCTGTTGCTTCTGCGTATGGAGCTGCTTTCTCATCTCGGCCGGATGATCAGTTCTCTGAATTCATCTGGAGGAAGAACTATGCGACTAATCGGTGTAGGTTATTTATCTGGCTGGCGCATCAAGGAAGACTGTTTACCAACGAGCGTCGCTTCCGGAGGGACCTAACTGACTCCGATACCTGCCCTTTCTGTTCGGAAACGGAGTCTACTTCCCACATGCTAATTCACTGCCATGTTGCCGCTCAAGCTTGGATGACTGTGGACTCGCTAAACATCAACCCTTCAGATTGTTCTTCCATCCAAGACCTGCAAGGGCGTTCACCTGCTTGCAACTTTCGCAATACGGTTACTATGTCCATCCTCTGGAGCCTGTGGAATAGAAGGAACGCTAAAGTTTTCAAGCAAGAAGATGAGTCTTTGGGCTGCGTTCTTCGGCGGGCATCGCAAGACCTCTTTCTTTGGGCCCATCGATGTGGAAAGGAGAATCGCAAACAAATTCTGATCGACTGGGGAATCATGTTGTCCCGGCTAGATGTAGCATAGTAGTTTTTATTTGATGTTTCCCTCTTTTCCTTTGCCCCTCCCTCTGTATATATTCTCTTTTAAACTTTAAAATTAATAAATGAGTTCAGGCTGGCTTTTGCCCGCCGTAGTTCCCTCAAAAAAAAGAAACAATGGACTGTGTAGTTGTATGGTCATAGTGGGAAGTAACTTGGAGCATCTCTAGCAGATCCGTCAAAACCGCGTCCTCTAGAAACAATATACGGTTCTCCCTAAAACTAATCTGTGAGAATTTGCGGTATGACTTGTATGTCGGCATAACAGATCCCGTCTAAGCCAATTGAATTTGCAAAAAAATCCTTGTAAAATAGGACAAAACACCCTCATACATAGAAAATAAAAGCAATTGGGTCCTCTGCTTCCGTGCGTTGCTCGTGGCCTGCATTAGCTCGCGGCAATGGCGAGGCATTCCTAAGAATTCTTGGAGTGGAGCTTGGGGAGATGAGGGATTGGTGTTTGTGCCATCTCAGCAAAAATGCCTAGTTTGAATGCATGATACTACCTACGATATTCTCATTGTGATCAATTCATAGTGGGTAGTAATATATGTGTGATATCATGGCCTTTATTTATTTACATATAGACTCATTTTGCCTTGGGTTGTGTTATGTTATAGTCCACAAACATCTCTCTCCTTATTTACTACTTGCCACATAAACGAACTTGCCTTGGGTATGTTACTAGCTAAATTACTCCCATTATGGTCAGCCTTAAGTTTATATATTGTACATGTGTCTACAATGATATTGTTGTGTAGGATTCTAATGATCTATCGACTAGCCTATCCTCGGTGTATATAATGTACCGGAGGCCTAAGAAAACAGATGTCCTAGTCGGCTACGTCGGTGGAGTGGAATTCTTGTCTTGTATGCCAAGTCTTGTGAAATCTTCCTTGCATGCGTCATGTGCTACCCAAAATGGCCCAGGAGGGAACTGACAAAGTGGGTCCTTGGCCCGGCCCAGCTGGTCGGGAGTCGACATGGTAAGCACCCCCTAGTCTAGGACACCATCACTATGGCCCCAAGTCTATTTTCCTATCATTGCAGTCAAATGTTATGATTTTATTGTCTCGTCATTCATTTTTATTTATTGCTTCTATTTGTCACTTCCTATCATACCATCCAATTTACCCCTGCTATCACTATGCTTGTGATTTTATCATGACTAAATTCGAACATTGTAATAGAGAGGCAAATAAAGTAGCACATGAACTTGCTAGATTAGCAAGATTTTTTTCGACTTCGGTTTGGTTTGAGGAGCCTATTAGTGAAATTGTAACATTTCTCACAAACGATGTATTGGTTATTGCTAATGAATAAAATTTCGTTTATTTCGAAAAAAAAACAAGACAAGAAGATTGTAACCTTCTTGAATCATTGGGGCAAGTTTGTTTTGTGTGTTGTATGCAACTACTGATCTTTAGTCGTTGCGGAGATAAACATTGATTCTCAATTGAGGGAAATACTTATCGCTAGTTTACATGACCTTTACACTTGGGGTTACCCAACCACTCCTATGGGAGAGCAAGCACGCATCCATGTGCGTGGTGACCGTTCTGCAAATAGAGGGAGCACGAAGCGGATCTCGGCAAACAACCACATGTTGCCTAGGAGCGAGACATCTACAACATCTACCATGAAGCCAAGTGGGGATGGGTACGAGAACCATTGTCGGGGATGGAGATGTTGGGTGGCGTGGACGGCGCTGGGGAAACATCTCTTGCCATCCCTCGCTCGCCCCACAGCACCCCTCACACCCGCCTGAGCAGTCGGTGCCACGTTCTTGGCAATGAGCGACATGAACAGGGCCAACTCCTCTTCGCCATCATCCTTGTCGTCGTCCGTGGAGAGGGAAGACACCAAGACCGCAAGCGCGAGGGCAACTGTTGGTGGTGGGGAAGCGCGGCTCTACTTGGGGAAGCGAAGGGTCAAGGATGACCACAGGGACATTTTCAGCAGGACGCGATGACGAAGCCAGAGTGGCATCTGCCGAAGTTTCCACGGAGGTTTGCATCAATGCCGGGGAGACAGGGAAGACTAGGATACGGGGTGATGCTGAGGATGATGGGGGAGAAGTGGTGGCGGGGACCTCTGATCCCGCCTGGCCGACGACAACGAAGGATGATGGACGGAGAGTTGGGCAGCCGTGTGCCTTCGAGTTTACGAGAGCCCCATGCTCACCCATGTGAGATCATCCTCTAGCTGGTCGCTCGAGGAACTGTCGGGCACCTCACCGGTTGTGGGAGGCCGAGATGACCACACAGGAAGTCGGCGTAGCGGCGGAGGAGCACGACGTGAGGGGCCCGTTTGGGAGCGATAGAGAGAGGGTGTAACAGGACTTCCGGATCTAGGCCAGCCAGAGGTACGGGAGTCCAGAGCAAGGAGATCAACACGTGATAGTGCCTCAGGCCAACTCCACCGTGCGACCCCAAACGGACGTCTGTTTTGCCCGAATTCGGTCCGTTTGGCTAGGGCAATAGGGTCATGTCCGGGCCTGTCCCGGGATGCGGTGGCCGTGCGCCCAGCGCGCGGCTGCATCCTTTGGCCCCATTCTGTCCGCTACGGTCAAAAATGCCCATATATTTATATCAAAACAAGTTTGCACGTCCAAATATTAGTTGTCTGAAAATAAAAATAGTTTTACAACCCAATCAAATTTGTCTCTAATAAAATAGTTTAACAACCAAATCGAAATTGTTTTGAATGAACATAATGAACCAATACATCTATTGGTTGCCAATGTGACTCCACACGTGCTCAACCAAGTCATTTTGAAGATCCAAATGAGTGTGCCAATCACACGGTTCACGATGGAATTGGACAAACTGTTCAAACGTGGCCGGTTCTTGGTGTAGGGGCTCAACATTTTCACCTTGATAATCAAATCCTTGTTCGAAGATCTTGTCATCACACTCGTCCTCGACGATCATGTTGTGCATGATCACACAAGCAGTCATCACCTCCCAAAGCTTCCCTTCATCCCAAGACAGTGCAGGGTTTCGAACGATGCCCCATCGGGATTGAACTTGTACAGTGACATCAGACATGTGGTCTCACTTATACGCACATACTCATCCACCAGATCGCCTGGAATTCCATATGCAAGCATGCGGATGGCCGCGGTGCATTTCTGGTAAGAGGAGAATCCAAGCTTGCCAAGGGCATCCGTCTTGCACTCGAAGTATGGGTCATGAGCAACCACTCTCTTTCGGATACGATTGAACAGATGCCTTGCCATATGAAAACGGCGACGGAATTTATCCGGCTTGAAAAGCGTGGTGTTCGCAAAGTAATCGGCATAGAGCAGGGCGTGGCCTCTCTCCCTATTGCGGTCCAGGTTCGGAGCACGGCCAGGGAGTGACCCCCTGTACCGAGGAAGCTGCTGTTCAATGTGGTCGTGAACGACCAGTGCAGCCACCACAAGATCTTCATCATCCGACGACGAATCGTCCGATGAATAAATAAAGTGGTGGAAGAAAAATTCATCTCCACTGTCCATACCTTTGTGGGCAAAGTGTCGACCACCTTGCGGTCGTGGTGGCAAAGAGGCCGCGTTGATCACCTCGATGCAGCAGGGGTGGTTGGCGGCCGGCTACTGGCCGCTCTGGAGCACTCGTTGGAAGCTGCCGTGGCCGCCATGGTACATCGCCGGCGGTCGTATTCCCTCTGCCACCGGCTACGACGGCGACAGCCAAATCTCCTCCAATCGACGACCAAAACTACGGTGAAAGCGCGGGCGTGGTGGCGGCCATGTCGAGACGTGGTTTGGTATGGACGGCCGGGGGGCGCAGTGAGGAGGCGGTCGGAGAATAGTGGCGGCACCGGCGGCGGGGCGGGGCGGGGAGAGGGGGTGGAGGCATTGGAAGCGAAGGGACTACTAGTGTCCCCGACAGGCGGGCCACGGGGGAACAAGGGCGTGTGGCGAGCCCATCCGCGCGATGTCCGTTTCACCCCAAACTCGGTGCAAGTTTGGGCCGGGGATGAGTCGAAAACGGACGGAATCCGGACATTTGTCCGTTTGAGGCCGCGCGTTGGGTCAAGCTATTCGTTCGTTCTACCCCAAACGGACGCACCCGGACAGGATGGGGTCGCGCGGTGGAGTTGGCCTCACCCTCACGCACGCCCACCACAACCCTCTGGTGAGACCCATGTGCACTCTCTCTTCAAAATTCATGGGATGAGACGAAAGTCCTCTTCTGCTCACGAGCTGAAATTAGGTCATGATGAACAGTAAAATTTGAAAATTATTCAAAACAATTCAAAAAATTCAGATTGTTTTGTGGCAAACTATAGACAAATGCTTTGAGTGCTTGCAAAGTTTCATTATGGAATGTCATTCGTGGAAGTTGTGGCAAAAACAAAAACACAATTAGCAACAAAAGATGCTTTTAAAAAATAGCATTTTTGAAGGATCTATTTTGTTTTTCTATTGGACTTTCACAATGCTATTCCATAGTGAAACTTTGCCAGCACTCAAAACATTTGTCAATATTTACCAAAACAACATTAAAATTAATTGATTTTCAATTTCTTTTTTAGATTGCACTATTCAACAAGCTCATTTGAGCTCGAGCTAGGAAACATCACGTTCATGATAGAATTTGTTTACGACTCTGTATGTAGTCAATCATGCTTACCTACATAATTACATTACTATATATGTTGACTTCGGTTAGAGCATCTCTAGCAGACCCCGTATAACTTCAACCCGCAAAACGCGTTTGCAGTTCGCGGAAAAACGCCTTTGCGGGCTGGCGCGGCGGCCGCAGAGTCAGACCCCGCACAGCGGAACTGTAAAACGGAATATTCGCTAATATTCCGTT
>NC_057814.1:62030781-62058363 GCF_018294505.1 Triticum aestivum | reverse complement strand
CCGCTGTGCGGGGTCTGACTCTGCGGCCGCCCGCGCCAGCCCGCAAAAACCGATGCGGTATTATCTTAATTTGACACATGCACATATTCAGAAAAAATATCAATAGCACAATACAATAGTTATTCAAATCACTGAAACAATAGGACAACCATAGCTGCCGAGATTTTTTGATATGCACTAAATCTCTTCAAGCCCGCAACATTTCTTCTTTGAGTAAAATACCGACAATTTACCTCGCAAGCTTGAACAATTTTCACAAAGAGAGATCGGCGCATTCGGTACCTTCTCCGGAAGAGGTGCGGCGGATACGTTGGATTGTCCCGAAGTAGTCTTGCATCGACATCTCGTGCCTGAGATGTCGATTTCGAGGAATGCAAAGACGGCCGACGGTCGATCCTCGCCGCCTCTTTCGGTTCTCATCTTCGTACTCCTTCACGGCAAGAGTCATCACCAACTTCTGCTGCCGATAGTTTGCAAGCAGCGTCTTAACATCCGAGTCATCCGAATCAGACGAATCATCGAGCAAAAACTTCTCGCACGGGCTCAATTCCATCTACATGAACAAAAATCGCACGCCGCGTCAACCAACTATGCATACCACTCGGCACAAGCACAAGTAAACACTCACCGGCTGCTCGAGGGGCTCTCCGGCGGCTCGGGGGCGGGCGATCCCGGGTGGCGACGGCGACTAGGGGATGTTGATCACCGACGGCGACGGCGACTAGGTGCGGCTCGTGTCGCCGGATCCGGGGGGGCGGCGAAGCGTACCGGTGGAAGAGGGTGGGGGCGCCCCCGCGGCGCGATTCCGCCCGAAGATTTGGTCGGAATCGCGGGCGGTGGACGAGCGGAACCAATGGCGGGCGGCGGCAGAAGGAGGTGGAGAAAGGGCGCGGGCTGAAATGTCCCTCCCACCAACCAATTTCCTGGGATACGGGGCACCGTAGGGGCGCGGCGGAAACCGGCGTATTCGCGGGTTGGGGTCGAGATTTTGTCGCGCCCCTCAAAAATATTTATGGGTCGAACGCGTTTGCGGGGTCTGTTTGGGCATGATTTTCCACGCCGACCCGTATTTTGGCTGTTATTTTGCGGGTCGCGCCTTTTTACAGCATCTGCTAGAGATGCTCTTAGGGATAGTATCTGGGAGAGGACCGTTGGAATCAGGCTATAAGGGAACCCACCTTATAAAACTTAGAAATAAATGTACCTACATTTATTTATTTATTGGTATAAATTTTTGATCTATTCATAGTCAATCATGGCACTACAATACAATGAATATTAGAGGTAATAAAAATTACAACCAGGTTCATGCATGGTGTTGGAAATATGCCCTCGAGGCAATAATAAAATGGTTATTATTGTATTTCCTTGTTCATGATAATTGTCTATTGTTCATGCTATAATTGTATTAACTGGAAACCATAATACATGTGTGAATAGATAGACCACAACATGTCCCTAGTAAGCCTCTAGTTGACTAGCTCGTTGATCAATAGATGGTTATGGTTTCCTGACCATGGACATTGGATGTTATTGATAACGGGATCACATCATTAGGAGAATGATGTGATGGACAAGACCCAATCCTAAGCCTAACACAAGATCGTGTAGTTCGTTTGCTAAGAGCTTTTCTAATGTCAAGTATCGTTTCCTTAGACCATGAGATTGTGCAACTCCCGGATACCGTAGGAATGCTTTGGGTGTACCAAACGTCACAACGTAACTGGGTGGCTATAAAGGTGCACTACAGGTATCTCCGAAAGTGTCTGTTGGGTTGGCACGAATCGAGACTGGGATTTGTTACTCCGTATGACGGAGAGGTATCTCTGGGCCACTCGGTAATGCATCATCATAATGAGCTCAATGTGACTAATGAGTTAGCCACGGGATCATGCGTTACGGAATGAGTAAAGAGACTTGCCGATAACGAGATTGAACAAGGTATAGGGATACCGACGATCCAATCTCGGGCAAGTAACATACCGATAGACAAAGGGAATTGTATACGGGATTGATTGAATCCCCGACATCGTGGTTCATCTAATGAGATCATCGTGGAACATGTGGGAGCCAACATGGTATCCAGATCCCGCTGTTGGTTATTGGCCGGAGAACGTCCCGGTCATGTCTGCATGGTTCCCGAACCCGTAGGGTCTACACACTTAAGGTTCGGTGACGCTAGAGTTGTTATGGGAAATAGTATGTGGTTACCGAAGGTTGTTCGGAGTCCCGGATGAGATCCCGGACATGACGAGGAGCTCCGAAATGGTCCGGAGGTGAAGATCGGTATATTGGACGAAGGGTATTGGAGTTCGGAATTGTTCCGGGGGTACCAGGCTATGGCCAGCATGTCCGAAAGGGGTTTCGGAGGCCCAGGCAAGCGTTGGGGGGCCTTAAGGGCCAAGGGGAAGGGGCATACCAGCCCACTAAGGGGCTGTGCGCCCCTCCCAACCCCTCTCACGGAACCAGGAGAGGTGGGGGCGCCACCCCTAGGGCAGCCGCCCCTCCCGGCTTGGGGGCAAGTTTCCTAGGGTGTGGGGGCGCCCAAACCCATCTAGGGTTTCCCCTGGCCGCCGCCTCCTCCTCTAGATCCATCTAGAGGGGCCGGGCCCCTCTCCCCTTCCCCCTATATATAGTGAGGGGGTGGGAGGGCAGCCATACCCTTCCCTTGGCGCAGCCCCCTTCCTCCTCATACATCTCCTCCGTAGTAGTAGTGCTTGGCGCAGCCCTGCCGGAGAACCACGAGCTCCATTGCCACCATGCCGTCGTGCTGCTGGAGTTCTCCCTCAACTTCTCCTCTCCCCTTGCTGGATCAAGAAGGAGGAGACGTCCCCGGGCTGTACGTGTGTTGAACGCGGAGGCGCCGTCCGTTTGGCGCTAGATCAGATCTTCCGCGATATGAATCGCCGCGAGTACGACTCCATCAACCACGTTCTTGTAACGCTTCCGCTTAGCGATCTTCAAGGGTATGAAGATGCACTCCCTCTCTCTCGTTGCTAGCATCTCCTAGATTGATCTTGGTGACACGTAGGAAAATTTTGAATTATTGCTAAGTTCCCCAACAGTGGCATCATGAGCTAGGTCTATGCGTAGATTCTATGCACGAGTAGAACACAAAGTAGTTGTGGGCAATGATTTGTTCAATTTGCTTGCCGTTACTAGTCTTATCTTGATTCGGCGGCATTGTGGGATGAAGCGGCCCAGACCGACCTTACACGTACACTTACGTGAGACAGGTTCCACCGACTGACATGCACTTGATGCATAAGGTGGCTAGCGGGTGTCTGTCTCTCCCACTTTAGTCGGATTGGATTCGATGAAGAGGTGAAGGGTAAATAGCAATTGGCATATCACCGTTGTGGCTTTTGCGTAGGTAAGAAACGTTCTTGCTAGAAACCCATAGCATCCACGTAAAACATGCAATAACAATTAGAGGACGTCTAACATCTTTTTTGCAGGGTATGCTATGTGATGTGATATGGCCAAAAGGATGTGATGAATTATATATATATATGTGATGTATGAGATTGATCATGTTCTTGTAATAGGAATCACGACTTTCATGTCGATGAGTATGACAACCGGCAGGAGCCATAGGAGTTGTCTTAATTTATTGTATGACCTGCGTGTCAATGAAAAACGCCATGTAATTACTTTAGTTTATTGCTAACCGTTAGCCATAGTAGTAGAAGTAATAGTTGGCGAGACAACTTCATGAAGACACGATGATGGAGATCATGGTGTCATGCCGGTGACGAAGGTGATCATGCCGCGCCTCGCAGATGGAGATCAAAGGCGCAAGATGATATTGGCCATATCATGTCACTTTATGATTTGCATGTGATGTTTGTCATGTTTACATCTTATTTGCTTAGAACGACGGTAGCATAAATAAGATGATCCCTCACTAAAATTTCAAGAGATGTGTTCCCCCTAACTGTGCACCGTTGCGAAGGTTTGTTGTTTCGAAGCACCACGTGATGATCGGGTGTGATAGATTCTAACGTTCGCATACAACGGGTGTAAGCCAGATTTACACATGCGAAACACTTAGGTTGACTTGACGAGCCTAGCATGTACAGACATGGCCTCGGAACACGAGAGACCGAAAGGTCGAACATGAGTCGTATGGTAGATGCGATCAACATGGAGATGTTCACCGTTGATGGCTAGTCTGTCTCACGTGATGATCGGACACGGTCTAGTCGATTCGGATCATGTATCACTTAGATGACTAGAGGGATGTCTATCTAAGTGGGAGTTCATTAAATAATTAGATGAACTTAATTATCATGAACATAGTCAAAATGTCTTTGCAAATTATGTCGTAGCTTACGCTTTAGTTCTACTGTTTAAGATATGTTCCTAGAGAAAATTTAGTTGAAAGTTGATAGTAGAAATTATGCGGACTGGGTCCGTAAACTGAGGATTATCCTCATTGTTGCGTAGAAGACTTATGTCCTTAATGCACCGCTCGGTGTGCTGAACCTCGAGCGTCGTCTGTGGTTGTTGCGAACATCTAACAGACACGTTTTGATGACTACGTGATAGTTCAGTGCGTAATGCTAACGGTTTAGAATTAAGGCGCCAGAGACGTTTTTGAAACGTCGCAGAACATATGAGATGTTCTAAAGACTGAAATTGGGATTTCAGACTAGTGCCCACGTCAAGAGGTATGAGACCTCTGACAAGTTTCTTAAGCCTGCAAACTAAGGGAGAAAAGCTCAATCGTTGAGCATGTGCTCAGATTGTCTGAGTACTACAATCGCTTGAATCGAGTGGGAGTTAATCTTCCAGATGAGATAGTGATGGTTCTCCATAGTCACTGCCACCAAGCTATTAGAGCTTCGTGATGAACTATAACATATCAGGGATAGACATGATGATCCTTGAGCAACTCGCGATGTTTGACACCGCGAAAGTAGAAATCAAGTAGGAGCATCAATTGTTGATGGTTAGTAAAACCACTAGTTTCAAGAAGGGCAAGGGAAAGAAGGGATACTTCATGAAACGGCAAATCAGTTGCTGCTCTAGTGAAGAAACCCAAGGTTGAACCCAAACCCGAGACTAAGTGCTTCTGTAATGAGGGGAACGGTCACTGAAGCAGAACTACCCTAGATACTTGGTAGATGAGAAGGCAGGCAAGGTCGACAGAAGTATATTGGATATACATTATATTAATGTGTACTTTACTAGTACTCCTAGTAGCACCAGGGTATTAGATACCGGTTCAGTTGCTAAGTGTTGGTAACTTGAAATAAAAGCCTACGGCATAAACGGAGACTAGCTAAAGGTGAGATGACGATATGTGTTGGAAGTGTTTCCAAGGTTGATGTAATCAAACATCGTACGCTCCCTCTACCATTGGGATTGGTATTAAACCTAAATAATTGTTATTTGGTGTTTGCGTTGAGCATAGACATGATTGGATTATGTTTATCGCAATACGGTTATTCATTTAAGGAGAACAATGGTTACTCTGTTTATTTGAATAATACCTTCAATGGTCTTGCACCTAAAATGAATGGTTTATTGAATCTCGATCGTAGTGATACACATGTTCATGCCAAAAGATATAAAATAGTAATGATAGTACCACATACTTGTGGCACTGCCATTTGAGTCATATTGGTATAAAACGCATGAAGAAGCTCCATGTTGATGGATCTTTGGACTCACTCGTTTTTGAAAAGATTGAGACATGTGAACCATGTCTATTAGTATATATGCATGAAGAAAGTCCATACAGATGGATCGTTTGGACTCGATTGATTTTGAATCACTTGATACATGCAAATCATACCACATGGGCAAGATGACTGAAAGGCCTCGTTTTCAGTAAGATGGAACAAGAAAGCAACTTGTTGGAAGTAATAAATTTTGATGTGTGCAGTCCAATGAGTGCTGAGGCATGCAGTGGATATCGTTATGTTCTTACTTCACAGATGATTTGAGTAGATGCTGAGTATATTTACTTGATGAAACACAAGTCTGAATTATTGAAAGGTTCAAGTAATTTCAGAGTGAAGTTGAAGATCGTCGTGACAAGAGGATAAAATGTCTGTGATATGATCATAGAGATGAATATCTGAGTTACGAGTTTGGCACACAATTAAGACATCGTGGAAATTGCTTCACAGCTAATACCGCCTGGAACACCATAGTGTGATGGTGTGTCCGAACATCATAACTGCACCCTATTGGATATGGTACATACCATGATGCCTCTTATCGAATTACACTATCGTTTATGGGTTAGGCATTAGAGACAACCGCATTCACTTTAAATAGGGCACCACGCAATTCCGTTGAGACGACACCGTATGAACTATGGTTTAGAGAAACCTAAGCTGTCGTTTCTTAAAAGTTTGGGGCTGCGACGCTTATGTGAAAAAGTTTCAGGCTGATAAGCTCGAACCCAAAGCGGATAAATGCATCTTCATAGAATACCCAAAACAGTTGGGTATACCTCCTATTTCAGATCTGGAAGCAAAAGATTGTTTCTAGAAACGGGTCCTTTCTCGAGGAAAAGTTTCTCTCAAAAGAATTGAGTGGGAGGAAGGTGGAGACTTGATGAGGTTATTGAACCATGACTTCAACTAGTGTGTAGCACGGCACAGGAAGTTGTTCCTGTGGCACCTACACCAATTGAAGTGGAAGCTTATGATAGTGATCATGAAACTTCGGACCAAGTCACTACCAAACCTCGTAGATTGACAAGGATGCGTACTACTTCAGAGTGGTACATAATCCTGTCTTGGAAGTCATGTTGTGTAACGCCCCGAGACCGACGCTCCAGACGCCTTCCATGTTCTTCGTGATCACTGTGTGTTTTATTTGCTTGTTGCATTTCATCATTGCATCATCCGCATTGCATCGGCACTTCGCTACCGTCATTTAAAAAAAAAACTTGCATCCATTCGTAGTTCCCGCTTCTCCCTGTTGCCTTCGTTGTCCCTTTCGAGACCAACCGTTCTTTTGTTGTCCGACCGTTTGAGCCTCTCTGCACAATGCACAAAACCCCTTCTCGCGCGCGTCCGAAACCTTCCCCGAACCCGACCGGGGCAGTCGTCACCGTTGGATCCGGATCATCCCCAAATATCCTCTAATTATCTTCGGTTTCTCTTTTGGACTCCCTAACCCATTAATTCCGGACCGCCCGATCGCAATCGAAGGATCCAAATCATCCCCCTTTCGTATATATATAGACCCCTAGTCCATTTTTAGACCCAAACCCTAAAATCTAGGACATCTGTCCCTCCTCGCCGCCGCTCCTCTCCCACCTCGGGATCCCCTACCGATCCAAAATCCTTCCTCGATTTTCCAATCGGGCCAACCACTCGTCGCCCCCAATTCCATCGATCCATCCCCTCCAATCAGGGATACCCGCAAGAGAGAGCCAGGGGTCGATCCCTGCTCATCCCGAGCGCCACCGCCGGAGCTGCTCCATCTGCCGCCCGAACCTGCCAAGACCAGCACCCAGGCCGTCCCTCTCCTTCCTCCCGCGCATCTTCCTTTCCCTGTTGCTCTTTCTCATATCTCTCTCTGTCCATGTACTTGCTATAGCAGGAGATCTCCATGGCCGTTGTTGTCCTCGTCGTCGCGCCGTACGCTACCAAGACCGGCCGAATTCGTGCCCTGCCTCCATTCCCGCGCAGTTCCCGCCGTGTCCCTGCTGCGTCGCCGTTCCTTCGCCAAGTCCCTCGCCAGCCGGAGCTCGCCTTCGCCGCCAGCAGTAGTAGCAGCAACAGCGCAGCCCCAAGCGCCTGGGGTTTCTCTTGCCCTCCAGCCGCCGTGCCCGCACGCTTCTGGCGAATCTCCGGTCAGCCAAGCTGCGCCCGTTCTTCCCTCCGTTCTTCTCCCTGTCTCTCCTCTCTGAACTCACTCGCTCTCTGTAATTCTTCGCAGGAGCCGAGCCGCCGTCGTCCTATTCGATTCCCACCATCGGGACCGGCTCCCCTCGTCAGATCCGGTGGATCCCCGCCGCCGTCCGCCTCCTGCAGGCCTCCCCGTCGCCTGCCGGAGTTCCTGCTGTCGCCATCGTCGTTCGAGGCCAGTGCCTCTGCATCAAACCGGGGGCCGACGTCTCCGCGCCCTGCTTCTCGTTCTGCCCAGGAACGAGCATCGCCCCGCGTTGACCGGTCCAGCGCCAGCGTGGACGAGCGCCACTCGCCGCGCGAGGCCTCCTCTGCTTCGCTCGTAGCCCAGATGCCCAGCGCCTCCTGAAGCCCAATGTGAGCAGCCCAGTCGATCCAGATTCAGCCCATGTAGTTTTTTTCCTTCCGCTGCGAATTTGTCCAATTATCCAGGAGTTTATAGATTTACAGAAAAGTCCCTCTAGATCATGCATTTAATAACTCACAAATGGTGCATCGGATTAAAATGATTTTAATATGTCAAATGCTTAGAATTTCATCTAGTTTCATAATATGCTACTTTCATCCATGTTTAAAATGTTGTTTGTTTAAATTTGCATAAATGCCATGTTAAAATGATTTATTTCATAACTAATTAACCGTAACTCGGAATTTAATAAACTTTAGATGTAAATGGGGTAGAAAAATGCAGTTTGACATGGTGCATTTTATTTTGCTGTTTAACAACATTAAAATTGTGTTTATGGCAGAACAGTACCAAATCTAAAATATGCACATGAGGATTGTCCGGAATTGTTGTTTGTTGCACTACTAGGAAAAGGGCTACTAGTGGCGCACCTGTTTTGCCTACTAATGGCGCACTACAGGTGCGCCACTAGCACCACGCCATTTGATTTTATTACTAATGGCGCACCACAGGTGCGCCATTAGTATACCAGATACTAATGGCGCACCATGTGGTGCGCCATTAGTATACCATTCGGTGCTCCACTGGTATTCCCTCCAGGTGCGCCACTAATAACCTTATAGGTGCGCCACTAGTAATAAAGGAAGGTGCGCCACTAATAAGGGCTTAAATGCGCCACTAGTAATGTATTTGGAAAACAAAAAAAATCTAAATTTACAAAAAACAACCTATAAGGAAAAATAATTTAAAAACAAAAAATGAAATAGAATCATAATTTTTATTATAGTAAGAATATTACAATGTCTTTACAAGTTTCCAATAAAAGGAAAAGTGCAAGGAAATAAAAGAAAATCCTAAAACTAATCTTCTAGTAATCTTTTCTTCTTTTTCTTCACTTTATCCCTGCAAAATGTAACAAAATAAACAGAAAGACAAACAAACTATTTATAACATGTCAATACTGTCATTTTTTATGCAGAACTAGATATGAGCATATATTTCCAGAATTACATGGTGTGAATATTGTATGAGTAAGATTATAATGGAAATGAATTTTGATAGGAGCCCACTTTCGACAAGTATTTATCTGACAGAGCTAAATAATCAGGGCATTTACCTTTTGATAATATTATTATACTATACTACCAGTATACTACTCGACTTGGCTTCATTTGATTGTACAGTCAAATTAAAAAAATGTGTTCATGGGGCAGCAGCACTAAGATTCGACCGTTTTCTGTCGGCCAACATATATATGGATAAATCAGAGATTAGACATGCATATAAAAGAAGGAAAATCAAGAAATATTAATCAATTGGGGTAGTCATGGTGTACTCAGTTTTATTACGGTGGCCAACCTTCACTATGTGTATATGTTTGAACAAAAAAACTGTGGAAATAATGATAACGAATGGAAGAGTAGCACAAACATGTTCATCCAGTTCCACAACCAACCAAGTAAAGACAGTACCAACAAATGATCAAGAGAAAAGCAACCTTCAAGGCAGATAGGGCAAACATCCTCCTCCTCGATCTTATCTTTAGGGGCACCTTTTTCACATGATTCGTATTCATCCACCTTCAGAGATTCCTGCTGATCATCTGTTTTGCTTTTGATATCTGACTTCTCCAGATCTGCACATGAAAAATTATAAGCTTGCATCACTACCATCACTAGGCTAATTCTAATAAGCCTAAAATAAATAAATTCTAATCAGCCTCAAAGCCCATAAGAGCTTTACCTGGGTTTTCTGTAACTGGCAAACTAACATCATAAGGCAATGGTGCAGGGGGTGCCCGATAAGTGTCAGGAGTGGATGTGTCCAGATTTGTGTCAACGGCGACTATAGCAGAAGCTGGAGATGATCCATCAAAGGCAGAAGACAAAGGTTCATGCTCCTCCTAATGACAGCAAGCAGCATATCACATAGACAACATGACATGTGACATTAAGCAGTAGCATACTAAGTAAAAAGTAGCATGCCTCATGACAGTAGTATTGAGCACAATTAGTATAGCCTTAGACTAGTAATTCATGCCTTTGATCCTAACAGTTTTACAAAACTGATAACAATAGCACAATTAACAGTACAAGAAAACCAGCAACTATATCCATAGTGCCAACAACAGTAGAAACAACCTAGAACCACTTGAACTAGATACAGTAGGATGTCAATAAGGCATTATCCAAGTTCTTACACAAACCAGAACACCAAATCAGATACATAAGCAAGGGCATGACCACAGGAGCAACTAAAGGGATAGCAACAATTACTGGCAACATTAGAATAACCTTTAGTTGGCCCTAAAACAATCAGCAGTAGCAATGCATCAACAGAGCGGCAACAATGGCCAAGACACTAGAAGTAGTAGTAGGCCAGAGAGGAGAAGTGGAACTCATTGGGCTAGGGTTGTAGCGGATGCCGAGCACGTCACCGTACCAGCACGGCGAGGCAGCAGCCACAGCACCGCACGGCGCCAACCAACGCCGGGGTTGCGCAGCACGCCTCCCGACCGGCGGAGGGGCACCGTGCACAGCAGGAGCATGACCCAGGCAACACCAGCACCACCAGGAGGTGTGGGAGGTGGCGTACCCGACTGGAGCAACGAGAAGGAGACTGCCGGCGATGAGGGGCTCATCACCACCGAAACCCTAGTGGAGGGGATCGATGGGAACGACCTCAGGAGGCGAGGATAACCAAATTGAGCCGGTGGGGAAGGTAGATCAGCTCGAGGGGGAGCTGCCGGTGCCTAATCCGTCGCCCGCAGGCTTCGTTGTCGCCGGAGGTGAGGTGGCGGCCGAATCCCTAGCTAGCTACGAGGGACGATGGAGGGTGGGAGCGCCGATTCTGGCCGGAGGGGAAGGAGGCCTGGAGCTTCGGGAGGTTGGGGGAGTGCTTCCCGCAGCGGGAGCTCGCCGAAATAGGCCGGCGTGGGTGGTGGCGGCGACGAGGGAGAGGGGTTCGTGGGGGACAGAGGAGAGAGGTCGCGAGACAGAGAGGGAGGAGGCGTTCGGTGGAGTTGGGTGGGCTCTATCTCGTGAGCTCTTTTTTTGAAACATAATTACTAATGGCGCACCGTGGGAGTGGTGCACCATTACTAGTTGAACTAGTAATGGCGCACCATCCCATAGTGCGCCATTAGTAGTTTTGAAAAAATTAAAAGAATTTTTTTTTACTAATGGCGCACCGTGGGAGTGGTGCGCCATTACTAGTTGAACTAGTAATGGCGCAACTAGTAATGGCGCACCATCCCACGGTGCGCCATTAGTAGTTTTGAAAAATTAAAAGAATTTTTTTTTACTAATGGCGCACCGTGGATGTGGTGCGCCATTAGTATTTGCACACTAATGGCGCACCAACACATGGTGCGCCATTAGTATTTAGTAATGGCGCACCGCATGTACAGTGCGTCATTAGTGTCCATATTGGCTATAGCTGTTTTTGTAGTAGTGTTGTTCCGGCCTCATTTAAACTTGCCTAGATAGGTAGTTTTCATATGCTTCACCCCTTGCCATGTTTAATAACATTTAATATTGTTGGGTACATAAATGAGAGAGAACTAAATAATTGATGTGGTGTTTCGTCAATATGCAACTTGTTGCATATTGAGCTCCACTTAATTTGTAGTGTTGTTTGTTGCACTTTGCCATGCCATGCCTCATTAAATCGGACATGCATCATACTTGATTTTGCATCATGCCATGCTTATGTGATGGTTGTTTACCATGTTGCTTGCTTCTTTCCGGTTTACGTCTCTCGTTAGCTTCGGTTTCGTTCCGGAGTTGTGAGGATTCGTTCGACTACGTCCGTTTGTCTTCTTCATGGATTTGATCTTCTTCCTAGCGGGATCTCAGGCAAGATGACCATACCCTCGAAATCACTTCTATCTTTGCTTGCTAGTTGTCCGCTCTATTGCTATGCTGCGCTACCTACCACTTGCTATACCATGCCTCCCATGTTGCCATGTCAAGCCTCTAACCATCCTTTCCTAGCAAATCATTGTTTGGCTAAGTTACCGCTTTTGCTCAGCCCTTCTTATAGCGTTGCTAGTTGCAGGTGAAGTTGAAGTTGGTTCCATGTTGGAACATGGATATTTTTGGCATATCACAATATCTTTTATTTAATTAATGCATCTATATATTTGGTAAAGGGTGGAAGGCTCGGCCTTATGCCTGGTGTTTTGTTCCACTCTTGCCGCCCTAGTTTCCGTCATACCGGTGTTATGTTCCTTGATTTTGCATTCCTAACGCGGTTGGGTGATTTATGGGACCCCCTTGACAGTTCGCTTTGAATAAAACTCCTCCAGCAAGGCCCAACCTTGATTTTACCATCTGCCACCTAAGCCTTTTTCCCTTGGCTTTCGCAGACTCAAGGGTCATCTTTATTTTAACCCCCCCCCCCTCGGGCCAGCGCTCCACTGAGTGTTGGTCCGAACCGAGCAGCCCGCGGGGCCACCTCGGGGCAACTTGAGGGCTGGTTTTACTCGTAGCTTGACTTGTCCGGTGTTGCCCTGAGAACGAGATATGTGCAGCTCCTATCGGGATTTGTCAGCACATCGGGCGGCTTTGCTGGTCTTGTTTTAACATTGACGAAATGTCTTGTAAACCGGGATTCCGAGACTGATCGGGTCTTCCCGGGAGAAGGAATATCCTTCGTTGACCGTGAGAGCTTATAATGGGCTAAGTTGGGACACCCCTGCAGGGTATAAACTTTCGAGAGCCGTGCCCGCGATTATGAGGCAGATGGGAATTTGTTAATGTCCGGTTGTAGAGAACTTGACACTTGACTTAATTAAAATACATCAACCGTGTGTGTAGCCGTGATGGTCTCTTCTCGGCGGAGTTCGGGAAGTGAACACGGTTCTTGTGTTATGGTTGTGCATAATTAGTTTCAGGATCACTTCTTGATCACTTCTAGCTTCACGACCGTTCCGTTGCTCCTCTTCCCGCTCTGATTTGCGTATGTTAGCCACCATATATGCTTAGTGCTTGCTGCAGCTCCACCTCACTACCCCTTTCCTACCCTTAAGCTTAAATAGTCTTGATCTCGCGAGTGTGAGATTGCTGAGTCCTAGTGACTCATAGATTCTAACCAAACAGTTGCAGGTGCCGACGATACCAGTGCAGTTGATGCTACCGAACTCAAGTGGGAGCTCGATGAGGACCCTGGTCGTTACTGTGTTTCGTTTCCTGATGATCAGTAGTGGAGCTCAGTTGGGACGATCGGGGATCTAGCATTTGGGGTTGTCTTCTTTTCTTTTGGTTCCGTAGTCGGACCTATGTGTGTACTCTGATTGATGTATGATTTATTTATGTATTGTGTGAAGTGGCGACTGTAAGCCAACTCTTTATCCCATTCTTGTTCATTACATGGGATTGTGTGAAGATGACCCTTTTTGCAACAAAACCACAATGCGGTTATGCCTCCAAGTCATGCCTTGACACGTGGGAGATATAGCCGCATTGTGGATGTTACAAGTTGGTATCAGAGCCATCCCCGACTTAGGAGCCCCCTGCTTGATCGAATCGCTGACATTGTTGAGTCTAGAACAAAATGTTTTGAGTCTTAGGATTATATATATTGGAGAGTAGGATTCTTTTTACTCCTCAGTCCCTTCGTCGCTATGGTGAGGCCTCCTGACGTAGAAGTTTTGACTTTCCTCTCCTCAAATTTCACGTAAATTTTTTTTTAGGATCACGCGGGTATCTTGGAATCGTTCCGATTGTTTTGTGACGAGAACATTGTTCTTGGTGCCTCCTGACATTTAGGGGTTGTGGCAGTGTCCCGGGGAGTTGAGCTCCGAGGTGTTGTTGTCACAATTTTATCGTTGCAGTTCTGGAATACCTGAGTTTCGCCGACATCGAAAATCTATTTTATGCAGTTGTTGGTGAGATCACCTCGACGCCACCCAGTACTGGGGCGGGAGTTCGGGAGTATTGCCATAACTCGTATAACGGATGCTTTTCGAAGGTTGAGGTACACGATTTCCGAAGTTTTCTTGGTTATGTGTTGACGGATGGATACAACTGGATCTAGGGATTGTTAGTTTGGGTGAGATATATTGTGTCCCCTGTATCCCCAACACCAGATTGCATAACCAGAAAGTTTCGGGAGTTTATAAGTGGGAATTCAAGTAGCTCCTAGATTATCTTTCCAACAGACACATGATACGATATGGGATCTATCATATGTTTGTTTCTGGCTTATTTCCTAAGCCAATCCTTTGTTTTGTTTTGGTTTGTGGTATTCGAGTTGCGTCGAAGTCAAGTGTTGATTCCCTACCTTTCCTAAGCGATGTTCTCATACTTCTATATGAATACCAATCCTTCTTGATCATCGAGATCGTCATGTTAATTCTTTTCCAACTGGCGTGCTTCTCTTCAAGTGGATCCAATCATTTCAACATTCGCGAGATCAATTCTAAGTTTTCTCAACGGTGTTTGTTTCATCCGTCCCAAGTTGCCTTTGTTTTTCCCGCCCTCCCACCCTTTTTTCTTCAAACACTAAGATTTCTTAACCAAGTATCCTTTTTTTATTGATGGGAAGTCTCTCCATCCTTTTCCGTCAATGTTCTTATCCGGTGATTCTCAGGAAGATACTAACGGAGCTTCAAGTTTATCATTCTTCGTTCTCTTTTCTTCTCCGGTGGCTTCAATTCAAGCTTTCAGTGTTGATCATATTCCCTTCCTCGTTTCAAGTGTTTTCGTATGCCGGTGTATCTCTTAATCATTCCCCGTTTGCTATTCAATTGTTCCGGAGTGTTGAAGATATCTCTGAAAATTTGTGTTTCCACTCCGCATCAATTCTAACTATTTCGAGGGTGTTACCTCATTCAAGCCATTTAATTCAACCGGTGCAATGTCCTTTTCCAAGTAATCTTTTCAACGGTGTTTCTCTTGAGTGGGCCCTAACCCACAGGTCTTTTTCCAGGATCTTACTTGACTCTTCTAATTTATCCGGAGCGATTCTCAAATTCTTTCGAAGTTTGACGTAAGAATGAATTTTCATCAGCCAGATGTCTTTTTCCAAGATCTTCCAAATTCTTTTCATTGTTGGTTCAACCTTTCTTATTTTCATCCCGGAGTATCTCAACAATTCATGGTGGTGTTTCTCGTCGTCATTCTCGGATTTTGAAGACCGAAGAGGAGTCCCTCTTAAATCCTTACCCGTTCTTCCAAAGATTCATGGTTCTAGCTTCATGCCATCCTCTCATAATTGTTTTCGATTGTGAGAATTCTTTTCACCCATCCAGAGCAATTCATGAGTCTTTTCATTTTGATTCTCCGGAGCCCATCATCTCAGAATTTTTCATTCTCAGCTTTCAGATATCCTCTAATCAGTTCATGATCTCTTCGTTCTCATGTATCTTAATCTCTCAAGTATCTTCGTTCGTTTTCTAATTCTTCCCGGTGTTTCTTTATCTTTTCTTCGTTCATTTTCAATTCTTACGGTGGTTCGTTCAAGATGCCTATTCCTTTATTATCGTATCATTTCATTCGTTTTTTCTAATCCTATCGGTGGTTCGTGGAAGACCTTCTCAAGTTTGCGCTATATCTCTCTTCAATCCTTTTTCAACGAGAATAAGTAGTATGCAAAATCCGTTGCTTGTCATCAATCTAAATTGGTGAAGGATACGCATAACATAATTCTTATTCTTGTTTCATCCAAGTGATCTAGTTTCTTCTTTCCAAAGTGGTTCGTCATGTCATTTTTCTCGGTTTCATGTGTTTCATCTTTTCTTTTCCGGACTTCCAAGTTTTCCGCATTATCTCGTCGCGAAGCTCCATCTAAATCATCGCAAGGCTTCACCTTCTGTTTTCAACTTCTCTTTCTAGTTATCATCCTTTCATTACCGGAGTTCTTCATGGACGCTCTACATGGTGGTTCGTCAAGGATTCTTTTCATTCTTCAATTGTTCTTCAAGATTTTTTCTCGGAGTTAAGATCCGCCAAGCTATATTCTAAAATAAACATGGTGTTCAACACATGTTTTGTTTTGTGGAGTCCAAGCATTCTTTATCGTGCATTCTGAAGTGCAATTCTTTCTACCTTATCGTTTGAGATGGTGTTATATCATTCTTGACAATTTACATTCATGTTTCGCGTTTCACATGTTGTCAGGGATGAGATATTTTAAATCCATCAATCTCTTTGTTGGAGTTATCTTGTGTCATATTGCACCTAAAGCCTTCCCTAAGGAATGTTGCTATTATGGTGCTTATCAATGATCCAAGGTTTCTCCTACCCTCTTGGTGAAAGAAGTTTTTCATCTCGTTGGTGTTATCAATTATATTAGTTGTTTCCGTAGTGGCAGAATTTCGCCTCTATTTTGAGAAGTTTTTCCATAAGCCCACTACAAGCTTATTCGTTTCGTTGTTGGTTTTCCAACAACTCCGTTCTAACCTTCTTGTAAGGGTGCTTTCCAAGCTCATTTGTGGCAGAAGTTGTCATTTTCTTCTCCATTCCTTTATTCCAATGATCTATCTTCTATTTTTTTTCTTTCGGAGGCATGGTGATTTTGCTCTCTTCACTCATCATCTCGATTTGTGAGGATCGTGTTCTTTTTATTGCTTATCCATTTAACCGGAGTGTTGTGTCTATCATTCTTCTTCTAACCGGAGTCTCATCCAAGTGCTTTCTTTTTGCCAAGTTCATATTCTATGACTTCCATTTCCAACCGGAGTGTTGTCGTAATTGATCCTTATCGTTCCTTGTACATCTCATTTCAACCGGAGTGCTTGCATGTACTTCTTGTCCATTGTAACCCTTTTCTTATGTCTTTCAACCTACAAGGTTCCCGTAATGTTCCTTGTTCCTTTTTCCTAACGGATTGTTTTCAACTTTGTTCATCTTTGTTGTATTCTCTCTTTTAATTTGTTCAACCTCTCAAGGTTCGTGGTTTCACTCGTTTCACAAAGAAGCAACTTAGTTTTTACCTCTTCCTCTTCCGTTTCTCTCCGGTGCCATCCCTTGATCTCGGGACGAGATCCTCTTGTAGTGGTGGAGTGTTGTAACGCCCCGAGACCGACGCTCCAGACGCCTTCCATGTTTTTCGTGATCGCTGTGTGTTTTATTTGCTTGTTGCATTTCATCATTGCATCATCCGCATTGCATCGGCACTTCGTTGCCGTCATTTTTTAAATAAAAAAAACTTGCATCCGTTCGTAGTTCCCGCTTCTCCCTGTTGCCTTCATTGTCCCTTTCGAGACCAACCGTTCTTTTGTTGTCCGACCGTTTGAGCCTCTCTGCACAATGCACAAAACCCCTTCTCGCGCGCGTCCGAAACCTTCCCCGAACCCGACCGGGGCAGTCGTCACCGTTGGATCCGGATCATCCCCAAATATCCTCTAATTATCTTCGGTTTCTCTTTTGGGCTCCCTAACCCATTAATTCCGGACCGCCCGATTGCAATCGAAGGATCCAAATCATCCCCCTTTCGTATATATATAGACCCCTAGTCCATTTTTTAGACCCAAACCCTAAAATCTAGGACATCTGTCCCTCCTCGCCGCTGCTCCTCTCCCACCTCGGGATCCCCTCCCGATCCAAAATCCTTCCTCGATTTTCCACTCAGGCCAACCACTCGTCGCCCCCAATTCCATCGATCCATCCCCTCCAACCAGGGATACCCGCAAGAGAGAGCCAGGGGTCGATCCCTGCTCATCCCGAGCGCCACCGCCGGAGCTGCTCCATCCGCCGCCCGAACCTGCCAAGACCAGCACCCAGGCCGTCCCTCTCCATCCTCCCGCGCATCTTCCTTTCCCTGTTGCTCTTTCTCATATCTCTCTCTGTCCCTGTACTTGCTATAGCAGGAGATCGCCATGGTCGCTGTTGTCCTCGTCGTCGCGCCGTACGCTACCAAGACCGGCCGAATTCGTGCCCGGCCTCCATTCCCGCGCAGTTCCCGCTGTGTCCCTGCTGCGTCGCCGTTCCTTCGCCAAGTCCCTCGCCAGCCGGAGCTCGCCTTCGCCGCCAGCAGTAGTAGCAGCAACAGCGCAGCCCCAAGCGCCTAGGGTTTCTCTTGCCCTCCAGCCGCTGTGCCCGCACGCTTCTAGCGAATCTCCGGTCAGCCAAGCTGCGCCCGTTCTTCCCTCCGTTCTTCTCCCTGTCTCTCCTCTCTGAACTCGCTCGCTCTCTGTAATTCTTCGCAGGAGCCGAGCCGCCGTCGTCCTATTCGACTCCCACCATCGGGGACCGGCTCCCCTCGTCAGATCCGGTGGATCCCCGCCGCCGTCCACCTCCTGCAGGCCTCCCCGTCGCCTGCCGGAGTTCCTGCGGTCGCCATCGTCGTTCGAGGCCAGTGCCTCTGCATCAAACCGGGGGCGGACGCCTCCGCGCCCTGCTTCTCATTCTGCCAAGGAACGAGCATCGCCCCACCTTGACCGGTCCAGCGCCAGCGTGGACGAGCGCCACTCGCCGCGCGAGGCCTCCTCTGCTTCGCTCACAGCCCAGATGCCCAGCGCCTCCTCAAGCCAAAATCTATAATATGCACATGAGGATTTTCCGGAATTGTTGTTTGTTGTTCCGGCCTCATTTAAACTTGCCTAGATAGGTAGTTTTCATATGCTTCACCCCTTGCCATGTTTAATAACATTTAATATTGTTGGGTACATAAACGAGAGAGAACTAAATAATTGATGTGGTGTTTCGTCAATATGCAACTCGTTGCATATTGAGCTCCACTTAATTTGTAGTGTTGTTTGTTGCACTTTGCCATGCCATGCCTCATTAAATCGGACATGCATCATACTTGATTTTGCATCATGCCATGCTTATGTGATGGTTGTTTACCATGTTGCTTGCTTCTTTCCGGTTTACGTCTCTCGTTAGTTTCGGTTTCGTTCCGGAGTTGTGAGGATTCGTTCGACTACGTCTGTTTGTCTTCTTCATGGATTCGATCTTCTTCCTAGCGGGATCTCAGGCAAGATGACCATACCCTCGAAATCACTTCTATCTTTGCTTGCTAGTTGTCCGCTCTATCGCTATGGTGCGCTACCTACCACTTGCTATACCATGCCTCCCATGTTGCCATGTCAAGCCTCTAACCATCCTTTCCTAGCAAACCGTTGTTTGGCTAAGTTACCGCTTTTGCTCAGCCCTTCTTATAGCGTTGCTAGTTGCTGGTGAAGTTGAAGTTGGTTCCATGGTTGAACATGGATATTTTTGGCATATCACAATATCTTTTATTTAATTAATGCATCTATATATTTGGTAAAGGGTGGAAGGCTCGGCCTTATGCCTGGTGTTTTGTTCCACTCTTGCCGCCCTAGTTTCCGTCATACCGGTGTTATGTTCCTTGATTTTGCGTTCCTAACGCGGTTGGGTGATTTATGGGACCCCCTTGACAGTTCGCTTTGAATAAAACTCCTCCAGCAAGGCCCAACCTTGGTTTTACCATTTGCCACCTAAGCCTTTTTCCCTTGGGTTTCGCGGACTCAAGGGTCATCTTTATTTTAACCCTCCCCTCCCCCCCCCCCGCGGCCAGCGCTCCTCTGAGTGTTGGTCCGAACCGAGCAGCCCGCGGGGCCACCTCGGGGCAACTTGAGGGCTGGTTTTACTCGTAGCTTGACTTATCCGGTGTTGCCCTGAGAACGAGATATGTGCAGCTCCTATCGGGATTTGTCGGCACATCGGGCGGCTTTGCTGGTCTTGTTTTAACATTGACGAAATGTCTTGTAAACCGGGATTCCGAGACTGATCGGGTCTTCCTGGGAGAAGGAATATCCTTCGTTGACCGTGAGAGCTTATAATGGGCTAAGTTGGGACACCCCTGCAGGGTATAAACTTTCGAGAGCCGTGCCCACGGTTATGAGGCAGATGAGAATTTGTTAATGTCCGGTTGTAGAGAACTTGACACTTGACTTAATTAGAATACATCAACCGTGTGTGTAGCCGTGATGGTCTCTTCTCGGCGGAGTCCGGGAAGTGAACACGGTTCTTGTGTTATGGTTGTGTGTAAGTAGTTTTAGGATCACTTCTTGATCACTCCTAGCTTCACGACCGTTCCGTTGCTCCTCTTCTCGCTCTGATTTGCGTATGTTAGCCAACATATATGCTTAGTGCTTGCTGCAGCTCCACCTCACTACCCCTTTCCTACCCTTAAGCTTAAATAGTCTTGATCTCGCGGGTGTGAGATTGCTGAGTCCTCGTGACTCACTGATTCTACCAAAACAGTTGCAGGTGCCGACGATACCAGTGCAGTTGATGCTACCGAACTCAAGTGGGAGCTCGATGAGGACCCTGGTCGTTACTATGTTTCGTTTCTTGATGATCAGTAGTGGAGCCCAGTTGGGACGATCGGGGATCTAGCATTTGGGGTTGTCTTCTTTTCTTTTGGTTCCGTAGTCGGACCTATGTGTGTACTCTGATTGATGTATGATTTATTTATGTATTGTGTGAAGTGGCGACTGTAAGCCAACTCTTTATCCCATTCTTGTTCATTACATGGGATTGTGTGAAGATGATCCTTCTTGCGACAAAACCACAATGCGGTTATGCCTCTAAGTCGTGCCTCGACACATGGGAGATATAGCCGCATCGTGGGTGTTACATGTTGCTAGACAACAATGAACCTACGAGCTATGGAGAAGCGATGGTGGGCCCGGATTCCGACGAATGACTCGAGGCCATAAAATCCGAGAGAGGATCCATGTATAAAAAACAAAGTATAGACTTTGGAAGAACTACTTGATGGTCGTAAGGCTGTTGGGTGCAGATGGATTTTAAAAGGAAGACAAACAATGATGGTAAGTGTCACCATTAAGAAAGCTCGACTTGTCGTTAAGATGTTTTCCGACAAGTTCAAGGAGTTGACTGCGATGAGACTTTCTCACTCGTAGCGATGCTAAGAGTCTGTTGGAATTATATTAGCAGTTACTGCATTATTTATGAAATCTTGCAGATAGGATGTCAAAACATTGTTTCCTCGACAATTTTCTTGAGGAAAGGTTGTATGTGATACAACCAGAAGGTTTTGTCAATCCTGAAAGATGCTAACAAGTATGCAAAGCTCCAGCAATCCTTCTAAGGACTGGAGTAAGCATATCGGAGTTGGAATGTACGCTTTGATGAGATGATCAAAGATTTTGGGTTTATACAAAGTTTATGAGAAACTTCTATTTCCAAAGAAGTGAGTGGGAGCACTATAGAATTTTTGATGAGTATATGTTGTTAACATATTGTTGATCAGAAATGATGTAGAATTTCTAGAAAGCATACAGGGTTATTTGAAAAGTGTTTTTCAATGGAAAACCTGGATTAAGCTACTTGAACATTGAGCATCAAGATCTATAAGGATAGATCAAAAACGCTTAATAGTACTTTCAAATGAATACATACCGTGACAAGATTTTGAAGGAGTTCAAAATAGATCAGAAAAGAAGGAGTTCCTGGCTGTGTTACAAGGTGTGAGTATTGAGTAAGACTCAAGAACTGACCACGGCAGAAGAGAGAGAAAGGACGAAGGTCGTCCCCTATGCTTTAGACGTAGGCTCTACAGTATGCTATGCTGTGTACCGCACCTGAAGTGTGCCTTGCCATGAGTTAGTCAAGGGGTACAATAGTGATCCAGGAATGGATCACATGACAGCGGTCGAACTTATCCTTAGTATTTAGTGGACTAAGGAATTTTCTCGATTATGGAGGTGGAAAAGGAGTTCGTCGTAAAGGGTTACGCGATGCAAACTTTGACACTAATCCGGATGACTCTGAGTAGTAAACCGGATTCGTATAGTAGAGCAGTTATTTGGAATAGCTCCAAGTAGCGCGTGGTAGCTGCATCTACAAGATGACATAGAGATTTGTAAATCACACACGGATCTGAATGTTGCAGACCCCTTGACTAAAACCTCTCTCGTAAGCATAACATGATCAAACCCTAGAACTCATTGAGTGTTAATCACATGGTGATGTGAACTAGATTATTGACTCTAGTAAACTCTTGGGTATTAGTCACATGGCGATGTGAACTTTGAGTGTTAATCACATGGTGATGTGAACTAGATTATTGACTCTAGTGCAAGTGGGAGACTGTTGGAAATATGCCCTAGAGGCAATAATAAAATGGTTATTATTGTATTTCCTTGTTCATGATAATTGTCTATTGTTCATGCTATAATTGTATTAACTGGAAACCGTAATACATGTGTGAATACATAGACCACAACATGTCCCTAGTAAGCCTCTAGTTGACTAGCTCGTTGATCAATAGATGGTTATGGTTTCCTGACCATGGACATTGGATGTCATTGATAACGGGATCACATCATTAGGAGAATGATGTGATGGACAAGACCCAATCCTAAGCATAGCACAAGATCGCGTAGTTCGTTTGCTAAGAGCTTTTCTAATGTAAAGTATCGTTTCCTTAGACCATGAGATTGTGCAACTCCCGGATACCGTAGGAATGCTTTGGGTGTACCAAACGTCACAACATAACTGGGTGGCTATAAAGGTGCACTACAGGTATCTCCGAAAGTGTCTGTTGGGTTGGCACGAATCGAGACTGGGATTTGTTACTCCGTATGACGGAGAGGTATCTCTGGGCCCACTCGGTAATGCATCATCATAATGAGCTCAATGTGACTAATGAGTTAGCCACGGGATCATGCGTTACGGAATGAGTAAAGAGACTTGCCGGTAACGAGATTGAACAAGGTATAGGGATACCGACGACCGAATCTCGGGCAAGTAACATACCGATAGACAAAGGGAATTGTATACGGGATTGATTGAATCCCCGACATCGTGGTTCATCCGATGAGATCATCGTGCAACATGTAGGAGCCAACATGGGTATCCAGATCCCGCTGTTGGTTATTGGCCGGAGAACGTCTCGGTCATGTCTGCATGGTTCCCGAACCCGTAGGGTCTACACACTTAAGGTTCAGTGACGCTAGAGTTGTTATGGGAAATAGTATGTGGTTACCGAAGGTTGTTCGGAGTCCCGGATGAGATCCCAGACATGACGAGGAGCTCCGGAATGGTCCGGAGGTGAAGATCGGTATATTGGACGAAGGGTATTGGAGTCCGGAATTGTTCCAGGGGTACCAGGCTATGGCCAGCATGTCCGAAAGGGGTTTCGGAGGCCCCGGCAAGCGTTGGGGGGCCTTATGGGCCAAGGGGAAGGGGCAAACCAGCCCACTAAGGGGCTGTGCGCCCCTCCCAACCCCTCTCACGTAACCAGGAGAGGTGGGGGCGCCACCCCTAGGGCAGCCGCCCCTCCCGGCTTGGGGGGCAAGTTTCCTAGGGGGTGGGGGCGCCCAAACCCATCTAGGGTTTCCCCTGGCCGCCGCCTCTTCCTCTAGATCCATCTAGAGGGGCCGGGCCCCTCTCCCCTTCCCCCTATATATAGTGAGGGGGTTGGGAGGGCAGCCATACCCTTCCCTTGGCGCAGCCCCCTTCCTCCTCATACATCTCCTCCGTAGTAGTAGTGCTTGGCGAAGCCCTGCCGGAGAACCACGAGCTCCATTGCCACCATGTCGTCATGCTGCTGGAGTTCTCCCTCAACTTCTCCTCTCCCCTTGCTGGATCAAGAAGGAGGAGACGTCTCCGGGCTGTACGTGTGTTGAACGCGGAGGCGCCGTCCGTTCGGCGCTAGATCGGATCTTCCGCGATATGAATCGCCGCGAGTACGACTCCATCAACCGCGTTCTTGTAACGCTTCCGCTTAGCGATCTTCAAGGGCATGAAGATGCACTCCCTCTCTCTCGTTGCTAGCATCTCCTAGATTGATCTTGGTGACACGTAGGAAAATTTTGAATTATTGCTACGTTCCCCAACACATGGACCATCTAGCGACGACTACAAGCGCTTGGCATGCCGAAAGCGCACCGTCGTCATCGCCGCTCCCTTACCGGAGCCGGGCAAACCTTGTGAAATGTATCTATATGTAAAATGTTCCAAAAAATCCTGCGTTACAAGCTTACACGTGTAAATTTTAGTAAAATAGTATAGGGCCATTTGTGATCTGGATAAAAATGAGAAAATTATAGTGCCACAATTCAAGTCTTAAATTTATACCATTTTTATTTTCTCATTTTCAACAGAGGTTGCATCTCATCATATTAAAGTTTGCGAAATTTCTCATGAGTAAATATCGACTCGAACCTATGTGCCTGATTCGATTGGAAATATACAAAACCCTAAAAATATGTTTTTTTCACAAAGTTTTAGAAGGTACAGTGGATAGACAAGAATCCTGCATCATCAATCAATCAATGTTTTAGATCGGATCGGATGGATCAATCAGCGTGACACCATCAACCAAAATATTTACTATGAATCAACGCTACGTAGGTAACGTACACTACCCATCGATTTCGCGCGACCAGGCAACAGTAGCCAGCTGAGCATGGCTCGCGTCCTCCGCACCTCCGTCGTGGCGCCCTCGCCGTCGACTGCGGGCGCGACACTTCCCGAGCGCTCTCTCCCGCTCACCTACATGGACGCCATGTGGCTCCACACCTCCCCCGTAGAGCGGGTCTTCCTCTTCCACCGCGCGCACGAGCACGACGACGATGACGACGCCGGTGCCCTCCTCTCCAACCTCGAGGACTCGTTGTCCGAGGCGCTCCGCTCCTTCTACCCGCTCGCCGGCCGCCTCCGCCTCACCCCCGGCACGTCAAACCGGCACGAGCTCCACTACCATCCGGGCGACGGCGTCAGCTTCACCGTGGACGAGTACGCTCACGTCGGCGTGGACGAGCTCGCCGTGGACGAGCCGACGGAGCTTGCCAGGATCGCCCCGCTCGTGCCGCGGCTGCCGGAGGGCGGCGCGGTGCTGGCTCTGCAGGTCACCCTGCTGCGCCGTGGCGGCCTCGCCGTTGGCGTGACCGTCCACCATGCCGCCTGCGACGGCGCGTGCTCCACGCACTTCCTCCACACGTGGGCGTGGGCGGCAGCGTCCCGCGGCGCCACCATCGCGCCGGAGCCCCCCGTCATCGGCCGCACCTTCATCCGCGACCGCGACGACCTTTACGACGCCTTCGCCGCCCCCAGGCCGTACAGGGACCGCGACGGGAAGCTCCTCAGGTCGCCCGACGCCGTCGTGGACAAGCTCCTCGCCACGTTCGTGCTGTCCGAGGACCTCCTGCGGAGCATCAAGGACACGGTAGCCCGCGAGGCGGCGCGCCGTGGCGTGTCGCCGCTGCCGCCTCCCGCCACGTCCACCGTAGCGACGTACGGCTTCATCTGGCACTGCTACTACCGCGCGAAAGAAAGCAGCGCCGGCGGCGGTAACGACGATCGCGCCTACGCCATGTTCGCCGCAGACCACCGCGCGCGGCTGGACCCGCCGGTCCCCGCAACGTACCTCGGCAACTGCTTAGGCCTCTGCTTCGCCACGGCGAGCAAGAAGGAGATCACCGCCGCCGGCGCGGGAGGCCTCTTGGCGGCGTGCTCGGCGGTGGCCACGGCCATCGACGAGGCGACGCGCCCGGGCGGCGGCGACGGCGGGCGGGGCAGCTGGGACGCGTGCCTGGAGCGCGTCGTGGAGGCGTACGGCGCCGGGGTCCCGCTGACGCTGGCGGGGTCGCCCAGGTTCCGGGTGTACGACGTGGACTTCGGGTTCGGGAGGCCCGCCAAGGTGGACATCGTGTCTGTGGCGAGGACCGGCGCGATGTCGGTGGCCGAGGGCCGCGGCGGCGCCGGCGGGACGGAGGTGGGCATCTCGCTCCCGCCGGACGGCATGCGCAGGTTCCGGAGGTGCTTCGCCGACGCCGTCGCGTGCCTCTCGTCGACGTCGCCCGTGAAGCTGGCTGGCGCAGGTTTGTCGTCAGAACTCAGAAAGTCTATTTTCTTGTCTCGAGATGGTCAAGTCTTCCCTCTTCTCACGGTCAAGTCTTCTTCACTCCTTTCCTTTCTTTTGCAGATGCTACATAACGGAACGTTGTTAATGGAGTAGCTGTGTTCCATGTATATAAAAATAAAAGAAGACGTACGAGTACGTATATTCCTTTTGTTGCATCGGCAGGTCTTCGGAGGTGTCATCTTCAGCTGGCAAGAGTGACATTTTCAGGCTAGGGACTATGCTATGCACGTGTCGATTTGCCCTTGGCCTTTCAAGTTTCAACACTACGTACTATACTCCCTTCATTTCTAAATATAAGTCTTTTTAAAGATTTCAATACAGATTACATATAGAGTAAAATGAGTGAGTCTATATGCTAAAATGCGTTTATATACATCCATATGTAGTTCATATTGAAATCTCTAAAATGTCTTATACTCCGTATTTAGAAAGGGAGGCAGTATTTGTTTATATTTTCCGTAGAATATTTTTTTTGATGATTGTGCATAGATTTTATACGGTCTTAATGTTGAGTGTTGCTTCACCTACAACACAAGTCCAGTACGACATTAGATATAGACATCGCTGGTTCACTAGTAGAAAACTGACCTTTCATCCGGAGCACTAGTACCGGCCGGGTTTGGGCCTGGGACTAATATTGCAACTTGATGCAACATCGTCACGGGTCCAATGTAACATCAGATGGGTTTCAATTATATGTACATTAATTCCGTTTACTATTTCTTAGGTGACCGAAGAACGTAAACATTTCCAAGTCACCATTGACGTTCATTTATTCAGACTATAGGATATGTGATTGTGTAAAGATGACAAAATCTTGATTTATCGTATGAGTTATCGATAGAAAATAGCCACTTCAGAATACCACAGGTTGTATGCAGATGATAATGTGGAGCCCGCCAAATAAAGGTGAAATTGGTTAGGATAATTTTTGACTAAATCGAATATAAATTCCATAGTGCAGGATATTGGTAAGAAATTTTTGATACCTGGACACGATTAGATTTGAGTCCGAATCGGTTTTTTTGGATATGTTATGGTATTTGCTAATATGTCATGATATAGGATAAAATGATTTTCAAGCCGTATGATCAGACCTTTTAAAATTGCTTTTCCAATTTATTGATAAAAGAAACTTGCAATATGTGGTTGTTATCTTTTGGCTATGAGCAAGTGCATATGCTTGCTAATGTATATCCTACTACGTACCTTATAGTGGCAGAGCATCACACCCTAACAACTATCTTTCTTTTCGCAAAAAAATACCGACTATCTTTCTAATCCCAATGTACAGTTGCGCCCCAATGTTACCTCAGGTATACCCTAATATTATACTCAATAATCACCGTGTGATTTCAGAATTCCCAAAGTATGATTTATAACATGAACAAGATTCAATCTAAAGTAAAGAAACATACATGCAGAAGCACTTCATACAATTCAACACCACTAATAAACCCCAATATCACAATCGTGCCCGACAACTAA
>NC_057814.1:61976265-62030548 GCF_018294505.1 Triticum aestivum | reverse complement strand
AGTACTTACAAACCCATAACCTGAAGGGAGACTACTCACACATCACCATGGAAGTATTACGAAGATATTTTATGGTAAAGGTTATGGCGACTATGGAGGTGTCCCCGAAGACATCCTGTAAGGTCAGATATCGACTAGAGAGGGATGAATGGGAGATATGACAATTGCTTTGAAAATGCAAGTTCTTCGAAGAAAAACATAGTAAGTTCACGAAATTGCACGACAGGTTAGAGGAAAATCTAGAAAGATAGCAAAAGTCTTAGAGGAAGTAAACTAGTACAACAGAGACAGAGGCATGGCAAGCTAGATAAAAGAATAACTAAGTAGCAGTAAGATACTCGAGTCTAACAAATAAGCATACAACCTTGAGAACAACAAGGGTGGACACAGATCAGAACATGGTATAGGCAGCGGAATAAGGTAGTTCACAACAAGGTCTTCAAATCAATCACAAAGAAAGAAGACGAGGAAGTTCTTCAAACCACAAACAGATTACAAAATGTAAAGTGAAGCGAAAAGATAGAAACCGTAAGCGTGATGAAGACAATGCAGGTGTCCACCCATTTCAAGTTGCTGGCAAAACTATACGTCTAGTTGGAGGGACTGAGATTAAGCTCAGAAGGCAAACTCATCGTCATCCTATTCTCCTTGAGCTAAGATCCCTTAGACCTCGTTCAATCACTCATGGTAGATCTTCTAGGCAATCTTAGGACCTTCGCAGACTTGTTCTTTGGCAGTTCACAATTTCTCTTGGATGCTCTAGAACAAACACCTAACCGTCTAGAGGATGCATAGTCCTCATAAGTAAAATGTTAAGTTCAGCTTCATCAAGTTCATCAGTGATGCTCAACCACTTAGCATATTTTAGGCTATTTTTTTGTCCTCATTTTAGGATTCTCTTAATGTCATCGGAGGATGGGTTGCTCAGATAACACTTGTCAAATCACGCGCAATAGCCAACCACCAATGGTTGGAGGTAGGCGACTATTTATTGCCGTGAGCAATCCCAAGGTGAAATTACCATTGGAGGTAGGGCGATGCTGTTGGGGAACGTAGTAATTTCAAAAAAAATCCTATGCACACACAGGAACATGGTGATGCATAGCAACGAGAGGGGAAAGTGTGTCCACGTACCCTCGTAGACCGAAAGCGGAAGCGTTATGACAACGCGGTTGATGTAGTCGTACGTCTTCACGATCCGACCGATCCAAGTACCGAACGCACGGAACCTCCGATTTCTGCACACGTTCAGCTCGATGACGTCCCACGAACTCCGATCCAGCAGAGCTTTGCGGGAGAGTTCCGTCAGCACGACGGCGTGATGACGGTGTTGATGATGCTACCGACGTAGGGCTTCGCCTAAGCACCACTACGATATTACCGAGGTGGAATATGGTGGAGGGGGGCACCGCACACGGCTAAGAGAGATCAACAGATCAACTTGTGTGTCTTGGGGTGCCCCCTTGCCCCCGTATATAAAGGAGCAAGGGAGGAGGAGGACGGCCCTAGGAGGGGCGCGCCAAGGGAGTAGGATTCCTACTCCTAGTAGGAGTAGGTTTCCTCCTTTCCTAGTCCAACTAGGAGAAGGGGGAAAGGAGGGGAGGGGGAAAGGAAGGGAGAGGGGGGGCCGCGCCCCAAACCCCTTGTCCAATTCGCACTGGGCTTGGGAGGGGCGCGCGCCACCTCCTGGCTGCTGCCTCTCCTTCCCACTAAGGCCCATTAAGGCCCAATACTTTTTCCCGTATTCCCGTAACTCCCCGGTGCTCCGAAAAATACCCGAATCACTCGGAACCTTTCCGATGTCCGAATATAGTCATCCAATATATCGATCTTTACGTCTCGACCATTTCGAGACTCCTCGTCATGTCCCCGATCTCATCCGGGACTCCGAACTACCTTTGGTACATCAAAACACATAAACTCATAATACAAATCGTCACCGAACTTTAAGCGTGCGGACCCTACGGGTTCGAAAACTATGTAGACATGACCGAGACACGTCTCCGGTCAATAACAAATAGCGGAACCTGGATGCTCATATTGGCTCCCACATATTCTACGAAGATCTTTATCGGTCAAACCGCATAACAACATACGTTGTTCCCTTTGTCATCGGTATGTTACTTGCCCGAGATTCGATCGTCGGTATCTCAATACCTAGTTCAATCTCGTTACCGGCAAGTCTCTTTACTCGTTCTGTAATACATCAAGCCGCAACTAACTCATTAGTTGCAATGCTTGCAAGGCTTATAGTGATGTGCATTACCGAGTGGGCCCAGAGATACCTCTCCGACAATCGGAGTGACAAATCCTAATCTCGAAATACGCCAACCCAACAAGTACCTTCGGAGACACCTGTAGAGCACCTTTATAATCACCCAGTTATGTTGTGATGTTTGGTAGCACACAAAGTGTTCCTCCGGTAAACGGGAGTTGCATAATCTCATAGTCATAGGAACATGTATAAGTCATGAAGAAAGCAATAGCAACATACTAAACGATCAAGTGCTAAGCTAACGAAATGGGTCAAGTCAATCACATCATTCTCCTAATGATGTGATCCCGTTAATCAAATGACAACTCATGTCTATGGCTAGGAAACTCAACCATCTTTGATCAACGAGCTAGTCAAGTAGAGGCATACTAGTGACACTATGTTTGTCAATGTATTCACACATGTATTATGTTTCCGGCTAATACAATTCTAGCATGAATAATAAACATTTATCATGAAATAAGGAAATAAATAATAACTTTATTATTGCCTCTAGGGCATATTTCCTTCAGTCTTCCACTTGCACTAGAGTCAATAATCTAGTTCACATCACCATGTGATTTAACACCAATAGTTCACATCACCATGTGATTAACACCCATAGTTCACATCGTCATATGACCAACACCCAAAAGGTTTACTAGAGTCAATAATCTAGTTCACATAGCTATGTGATTAACACGCAAAGAGTACTAAGGTGTGATCATGTTTTGCTTATGAGAGAAGTTTAGTCAACGGGTCTGCCACATTCAGATCCGTATGTATTTTGCAAATTTCTATGTCAACAATGCTCTGCACAGAGCTACTCTAGCTATTGCTCCCACTTTCAATATGTATCTAGATCGAGACTTAGAGTCATCCAGATCTGTGTCAAAGTTTGCATCGACGTAACTCTTTACGACGAACCTTTTGTCACCTCCATAATCGAGAAACATATCCTTATTCCACTAAGGATAATTTTGACCGCTGTTCAGTGATCTACTCCTAGATCACTATTGTACTCCCTTGCTTAACCCAGTGTAGGGTATACAATAGATCTGGTACACAGCATGGCATACTTTATAGAACCTATGGCTGAGGCATAGGGAATGACTTTCATTCTCTTTCTATCTTCTGCCGTGGTCGGGCTTTGAGTCTTACTCAATTTCACACCTTGTAACACAGGCAAGAACTATTTCTTTGACTGTTCCATTTTGAACTACTTCAAAATCTTGTCAAGGTATGTACTCATTGAAAAAACTTATCAAGCGTCTTGATCTATCTCTATAGATCTTGATGCTCAATATGTAAGCAACTTCACCGAGGTCTTTCTTTGAAAAACTCCTTTCAAACACTCCTTTATGCTTTGCAGAATAATTCTACATTATTTCCGATCAACAATATGTCATTCACATATACTTATCAGAAATCCTGTAGTGCTCCCACTCACTTTCTTGTAAATACATGCTTCACCGCAAGTCTGTATAAAACTATATGCTTTGATCAATTTATCAAAGCGTATATTCCAACTCCGAGATGCTTGCACCAGTCCATAGATGGATCGCTAGAGCTTGCACATTTTGTTAGCACCTTTAGGATCGATAAAACCTTCTGGTTGCATCATATACAACTCTTCTTTAAGAAATCCATTAAGGAATGTAGTTTTTGACATCCATTTGCCAGATTTCATAAAATGTGGCAATTTGCTAACATGATTCGGACAGACTTAAGCATCGCTACGAGTGAGAAAATCTCATCGTAGTCAACACCTTGAACTTTGTCAAAAACCTTTTTCAACAAGTCTAGCTTTGTAGATAGTAACACTACTATCAGCGTCTTCCACTTGAAGATCTATTTATTTTCTATGGCTTGCCGATCATCGGGCAAGTCAACCAAAGTCCACACTTTGTTCTCATACATGGATCCCATCTCAGATTTCATGGCCTCGAGCCATTTCGTGGAATCTGGGCTCATCATCGCTTCCTCATAGTTCTTAGGTTCGTCATGGTCAAGTAACATGACCTCCAGAATAGGATTACCGTACCACTCTGGTGCGGACCTACTCTGGTTGACCTACGAGGTTCGGTAGTAACTTGATCTGAAGTTACATGATCATCATCATTAGCTTCCTCACTAATTGGTGTAGTAGTCATAGGAACAGATTTCTGTGATGAACTACTTTCCAATAAGGGAGCAGGTACAGTTACCTCATCAAGTTCTACTTTTCTCCGACTCACTTCTTTCGAGAGAAACTCCTTCTCTAGAAACGATCCATTCTTAGCAACGAATGTCTTGCCTTCGGATTTGTGATAGAAGTTGTACCCAACTGTCTCCTTTGGGTATCCTATGGAGATACATTTCTCCGATTTGGGTTTGACCTTATCAGGATGAAACTTTTTCACATAAGTATCGCAACCCCAAACTTTGAAGACACGACAACTTTGGTTTCTTGCCAAACCACAGTTCATACGGTGTCGTCTCAACGGATTTAGATGGTGCCCTTTTTAACGTGAATGCGGCTGTCTCTAATGCATGACCCCAAAACTATAGTGGTAAATCGGTAAGAAACATCATAGATTGCACTATATCCAATAAAGTACGGTTATGACGTTCGGACACACCATTATGTTGTGATGTTCCAGGTGGCACGAATTTGTGAAACTATTCCACATTGTTTTAATTGAAAACCAAACTCGTAACTCAAATATTTGTCTCTGCTATCAGATCGTAGAAACTTTATTTTCTTGTCACGATGATTTTCCACTTCACTCTGAAATTCTTTGAACTTTTCAAATGTTTCAGACTTATGTTTCATCAAGTAGATATACCCATATCTGCTCAAATCATCTGTGAAGGTCAAAAAATAACGATACCCGCCACGAGCTTCAACACTCATCGGACCGCATACATCAGTATGTATTATTTCCAATAAGTCAGTTGCTCGCTCCATTGTTCCGGAGAACGGAGTCTTAGTCATCTTGCCCATGAGGCATGGTTCGCAAGCATCAACTGATTCATAATCAAGTGATTCCAAAAGCCCATCAGCATGGATTTTCTTCATGCGCTTTACACCAATATGACCTAAACGGCAGTGCCACAAATAAGTTGCACTATCATTATTAACTTTGCATCTTTTGGCTTCAATATTATGAATATGTGTATCACTACGACCGAGATACAACAAACCATTTTCATTGGGTGTATGACCATAGAAGGTTTTATTCATGTAAACAGAACAACAATTATTCTTTCATTTTAAATGAATAACCGTATTGCAATAAACATGATCAAATCATATTCATGCTTAACGCAAACACCAAATAACATTTATTTAGGTTCAACACTAATCCCGAAAGTATAGGGAGTGTGCGATGATGATCATATCAATCTTGGAACTACTTCCAACACACATCATCACTTCACCCTTAACTAATCTCTGTTCATTCTGCAACTCCCGATTCGAGTTACTAATCTTAGCAACTGAATTAGTATCAAATACTGAGGGGTTGCTATGAACACTAGTAAAGTACACATTAATAACATGTATACCAAATATACCTTTGTTTACTTTGCCATCCTTTCTTATCCGCCAAATACTTGGGGTAGTTCCGTTTCCAGTGACCAATCCCTTTGCAATAGAAGCACTTAGTCTCAGGCTTAGGTCCAGATTTGGGCTTCTTCACTTGAGCAGCAACTTGCTTGCCGTTCTTCTTGAAGTTCCCCTTCTTCCCTTTGCCCTTTTCTTGAAACTAGTGGTCTTGTCAACCATCAACTCTTGATGCTTTTCTTGATTTCTACCTTCTTCGATTTCATCATCATGAAAAACTCGGGAATCGTTTTCGTCATCCCTTGCATACTATAGTTCATCACGAAGTTCTACTAACTTGGTGATGATGACTAGAGAATTCTGTCAATCACTATTCTATTTGGAAGATTAACTCCCACTTGATTCAAGCGATTGTAGTACCCAGACAATCTGAGCACATGCTCACTGCTTGAGCTATTCTCCTCCATCTTTTTAGCTATAGAACTTGTTGGAGACTTCATATCTCTCAACTCGGGTATTTGCTTGAAATAATAACTTCAACTCCTGAAACATCTCATATGGTCCATGACGTTCAAAACGTCTTTGAAGTCCCGATTCTAAGTCGTTAAGCATGGTGCACTAAACTATCAAGTAGTCATCATATTGAGCTAGCCAAATGTTCATAACGTCTGCATCTGCTCCTGTAATAGGTCTATCACCTAGCGGTGCATCAAGGACATAATTCTTCTGTGCAGCAATGAGGATAAACCTCAGACCACGGATCCAATCCGCATCATTGCTACTAACATCTTTCAACTTAGTTTTCTCTAGGAACATATCAAAAAATAAACAGGGGAGCTACACGCGAGCTATTGATCTACACCATAGATATGCTAATACTACCAGGACTAAGTTCATGATAAATTAAAGTTCAATTAATCATATTACTTAAGAACTCTCACTTAGATAGACATCTCTCTAATCATCTAAGTGATCACGTGATCCAAATCAACTAAACCATGTCCGATCATCACGTGAGATGGAGTAGTTTCAATGGTGAACATCACTTATGTTGATCATATCTACTATATGATTCACGTTCGACCTTTCGGTCTCAGTGTTCCGAGGCCATATCTGTTATATGCTAGGCTCGTCAAGTTTAACCTGAGTATTCCGCGTGTGCAACTATTTTGCACCCGTTGTATTTGAACGTAGAGCCTATCACACCCGATCATCACGTGGTGTCTCAGCACGAAGAACTTTCGTAATGGTGCATACTCAGGGAGAACACTTATACCTTGATAATTTAGTGAGAGATCATCTTATAATGCTACCGTCAATCAAAGCAAGATAAGATGCATAAAAGATAAACATCACATGCAATCAATATAAGTGATATGATATGGCCATCATCATCTTGTGCTTGTGATCTCCATCTCCGAAGCACCGTCATGATCACCATTGTCACCGGCGCGACACCTTGATCTCCATCGTAGCATCGTTGTTGTCTCGCCAACTTATGCTTCTACGACTATTGCTACCGCTTAGTGATAAAGTAAAGCATTACATGGTGATTGCATTGCATACAATAAAGCGACAACCATATGGCTCCTGCCAGTTGCCGATAACTTGGTTACAAAACATGATCATCTCATACAATAAAATATAGCATAATGCCTTGACCATATCACATCACAACATGCCCTGCAAAAACAAGTTAGACGTCCTCTACTTTGTTGTTGCAAGTTTTACGTGGCACTTGCATCTTATGCAATAAAGAGACAATCATAAGGCTCCTGCCAGTTGCCGATAACTTTAACAAAACATGATCATCTCATACAACAATTTATATCTCATCACGTCTTGACCATATCACATCACAACATGCCCTGCAAAAACAAGTTAGACGTCCTCTACTTTGTTGTTGCAAATTTTACGTGGCTGCTACGGGCTGAGCAAGAACCGTTCTTACCTACGCATCAAAACCACAACGATAGTTCGTCAAGTTAGTGCTGTTTTAACCTTCTCAAGGACCGGACGTAGCCACACTCGGTTCAACTAAAGTTGGAGAAACTGACACCCGCCAGCCACCTGTGTGCAAAGCACGTCGGTAGAACCAGTCTCGCGTAAGCCTACGCGTAATGTCGGTTCGGGCCGCTTCATCCAACAATACCGCCGAACCAAAGTGTGACATGCTGGTAAGCAGTATGACTTGTACCGCCCACAACTCACTTGTGTTCTACTCGTGCATATAACATCAACGCATAAAACCCGGCTCTGATACCACTGTTGGGGAACGTAGTAATTTGAAAAAATTTCCTACGCACACAGGAACATGGTGATGCATAGCAACGATAGGGGAGAGTGTGTCCACGTACCCCTGTAGACCGAAAGCGGAAGCGTTATGACAACGCGGTTGATGTAGTCGTACGTCTTAACGATCCGACCGATCCAAGTACCGAATGCACGGCACCTCCGATTTCTGCACACGTTCAGCTCGATGACGTCCCACGAACTCCGATCCAGCAGAGCTTTGCGGGAGAGTTCCATCAGCACGACGGCGTGATGACGGTGTTGATGATGCTACCGACGCAGGGCTTCGCCTAAGCACCGCTACAATATTACCGAGGTGGAATATGGTGGAGGGGGCACCGCACACGGCTAAGAGAGATCAACAGATCAACTTGTGTATCTTGGGATGCCCCCTTGCCCCCGTATATAAAGGAGCAAGGGAGGAGGAGGCCGGCCCTAAGAGGGGCGCGCCAAGGGAGTAGGATTCCTACTCCTAGTAGGAGTAGGTTTCCTCCTTTCCTAGTCCAACTAGGAGAAGGGGGGAAAGGAGGGGAGGGGGAAAGGAAGGGAGAGGGGGGCCGCGCCCCAAACCCCTTGTCCAATTCGGACTGGGCTTGGGAGGGGCGCGCACCACCTCCTGGCTGCTGCCTCTCCTTCCCACTAAGGCCCATTAAGGCCCAATACTTTTTCCCCGTATTCCCGTAACTCCCGGTACTCCGAAAAATACCCAAATCACTCGGAACCTTTCCGATATCCGAATATAGTCGTCCAATATATCGATCTTTACGTCTCGACCATTTCGAGGCTCCTCGTCATGTCCCCGATCTCATCCGGGACTCCGAACTACCTTCGGTACATGAAAACACATAAACTCATAATACAAATCGTCACCGAACTTTAAGCGTGCGGACCCTACGGGTTCGAGAACTATGTAGACATGACCGAGACACGTCTCCGGTCAATAACCAATAGCGGAATTTGGATGCTCATATTGGCTCCCACATATTCTACAAAGATCTTTATCGGTCAAACCGCATAACAACATACGTTGTTCCCTTTGTCATCGGTATGTTACTTGCCCGAGATTCGATCGTCGGTATCTCAATACCTAGTTCAATCTCGTTACCGGCAAGTTTGTTTACTCGTTCCGTAATACATCATCCCGCAACTAACTCATTAGTTGCAATGCTTGCAAGGCTCATAGTGATGTGCATTACCGAGTGGGCCCAGAGATACCTCTCCGACAATCGGAGTGATAAATCCTAATCTCGAAATACGCCAACCCAACAAGTACCTTCGGAGACACCTGTAGAGCACCTTTATAATCACTCAGTTACGTTGTGACGTTTGGTAGCACACAAAGTGTTCCTCCAGTAAACGGGAGTTGCATAATCTCATAGTCATAGGAACATGTATAAGTCATGAAGAAAGCAATAGCAACATACTAAACGATCAAGTGCTAAGCTAACGAAATGGGTCAAGTCAATCACATCATTCTCCTAATGATGTGATCTCGTTAATCAAATGACAACTCATGTCTATGGCTAGGAAACTCAACCATCTTTGATCAACGAGCTAGTCAAGTAGAGGCATACTAGTGACACTATGTTTGTCTATGTATTCACACATGTATTATGTTTCCGGTTAATACAATTCTAGCATGTATAATAAACATTTATCATGAAATAAGGAAATAAATAATAACTTTATTATTGCCTCTAGGGCATATTTCCTTCAGATGCAACGTACACCGACACATGGGGAAAGACTCAAAATTCAAACACAAGCACTAGACTGATTTGCATAACAAGTCATCCAACTCCCTAGCATGGACATTTAATTAGGGTGTCCCAAAGAACAACTTACTCGACACCGAATCTAAATGAACTATTTCAAAGAAGTTTTTAAAGTATTCACTCAAAAAGTTAGGTTGGATTGAGCACACACACGAAGACTTCAATCTCAGCTTTCACTTATACCCCCTCAATAGTACGGTTTGCACTATTGACTCTATAGAAGAAAATGTAAACTAGAAAACCAAAGTCTCCAATACATCTTCATATTCCTCGCCGCGAACTTCATGTTCCTCAAATGGGCAAAACCAAATTCTTCAATTTTTTTGCACAATTTTTAGGGGCCATAAACTTCTGTTAAGCTAAATCTCGAGGGACTTTCACCTGTGTATACTCACAAACACATTAATCCTTTAATTGTCTTTTACATTAATCACCACATACCCTCTAGGGGCATTGGATGAATTTACACATTCTGACGCACCCATATGAGATAGGGTGAGGGCCCCCTCACCCCTCTTCCTTGGCGTTCGCCCATGAAAGAGGGGTGTTTCTCCTCTGGTTTTCAAGGCAATGGTGGTGGAAGGGCAAGAGTCTCCCCTAGATTGGATCTCTGTTTCAAAGGAGTATTTTATGTATCTTAAAATCAGACACCTTTCACCATTTTATCGGTTGTCCGATCCGTAACTCCAAAAAACATGAAAACTACTACATTTTGATAACTTGGGTGAACAACTACCCTCCAAAGGGAAACCACGAGGGTGAATGTGGGCTCCACACGCCCTTCCACGCGGTTTGGCCCTGGGGCACACTAGGGGCGTGTGGCCCCCTGTTGCCCCCCCCTCTCTCTCTCTCTCTCTCTCTCTCATTTTTCCGCGTGGCTCTGTGATCCCTCCAATGTTATCCAAAGTATTTTAATTTAGTTTACCTTAGCTAGGATGCAGTTGTTCAATACATATATCCAGTTGGTACATATTTGCTTTGAATAGTTATTTACTGAATGAAGATTTCACATGATTTTTTTCTTTTGAGAATAGATTTCAGAGGATTTTGATATCACATATTTTTCTTCTTTCAAGATTTTTTTGACTTGTATTCTTTCAAGATTTTGGTTGTGTGCATTCATTTGAGTTTACTATAAAAATCTGTCGCACCGTTTTCTTTGAGGAAAGAAAGTTGGCCGACGGGTTGAAGCGGAATCTGACTCTCTAACGGTGATCAACTGTTGCTTCGATCAGAGTACTTGGTGGCGGCAGCGATATTCACGAAATATGTGGACATCTATACCTTGATTGAGAAGGTCAAGTTTAAGCATTGTTTCCGATCAGCAAATCAAGCGGCACATCGCATGTGCTAGCTAGTTTTGGTTATTGCAGTAAAGTTTTTTTTTGTTGGACTGACGAGCCTCTAGATTGTCTGGTGAGCAAACTCATGATGTATCTCTATTGATTAATCAATAAAAAAAGTTGGCCGGCGGTCTTGGAAAACCAGCCGCAGCAAGAAGTGCTGAAAAACCGGGGGTTAAACCGGACAGAGCCCCAACGAGACGTCTAAAACCGGTCCGTGGTAATCTCCACAGCGCCTCCAGCAGAAAAAAGCGCACGCAGCGGCGCCTCTTCCCTTACCTCCGCCGCGCCGCGCGACCGCCGAGATGAGCCTCTCCCACCGCCGCCCCCACCTGCCGCCCGGCGCGCCGCCGGTGGGGGATCCCTACTACCACCTGTACGCGCCCCAGCCTCTCCAGCACCCGGACCCGCGGCAGGGCGTCGTCACGCTCTTCGTCGCCGGCCTCCCCGACGACGTCAAGCCCCGCGAGATCCACAACCTCTTCTCCCGCCGCCCCGGCTTCGACCACTGCCTCCTCGAGTACACCGGCCGCGGCAACCAGGTCCCCCCACCCCCCTCCCCCTAAGCCGTGCTCTGCCCTTCACTCAGACTAAACCCTCGCCTAGGCATTTGGGGGAAGAACACTTCGATTCGGCCGTTTCGTCTTTGCCATCTAGACCTGACTCTGTATGTGACTAGTGTAGACTAATCCAATTTTCTCTAGTAGGCGCTGTAGCGGCAAGATGGAATTTCCACCTCCCCTGTTTGGGTGTATATATGTTACATTACCTAGATTTGAGCATATCGCTGTTTTTCTGATGCCATATATCAATTCTTATGCTGCAGGCTGTTGCATTTGTGTCATTCTTCACCCATCACGCGGCCCTGGCAGCAATGGATTCGTTAAATGTGAGTTATGCTGCGAGTCAAGTTCCTTCTGCGGTTTTTTCCTGTTTGCCCTGTGTAGAATTTCTCTGTACTAATGTGGATATGAATTTAGGCAAAGCGTTATACTTAATTCCCTGCTAAGTATGGTGCCGTTGCCATTGTATTAAAAGTTCAGCAGCAGGTCTTAATCATTGTTTATAAGGCTGTAAGGAGACCTAAGGCGAGCACCAACCGCCCTGACGCCTAAGGCGGATGCCTGAAGTGGGCATAATTGTAACACGCTGCCAGGGCGCCTTGCCGCCTAAGCGTCCAAGCCTTATAAAGAATGGTCTTAACGCAGCGAATTTCCAGGGTAGTAGCTTTAGTCACTATTAAAATCCATATGCTGAGTAACAAATTGACAGTTTCTATTGTGTAAAGGTCCTTGATTTGAAATCATGTGCCGCTTCACAGTAGTACATCAAGCCAATGAGAATTGTTAAGAGGAAACTTGACTTGCTCTAGTTACATGGAATTTAAAACTCAAAGACTGGATTTCCGTAAGTATGATCTAGAAAAACTCTTATGCTTTTACTTGTCAAACCATGACCATATGAGTAGGCCAAAAGCTCTACACATGCCTCTGATGTATAAAGTACATTTTCGATGTAGGCTGTAGTACAAAGAAATTACCTACTCCTGCCTCAGAAATCTTATGTTCTGGTCTCATTGCTGTATCAATAGTGTTGATCACTTGATTGTCATTAGCACCGGTCTGACATTGTGTTCCATTTCAGGGATCTGTTTTTGATCCCGATAACGGTGATTGCTTGCACATTGAGCTAGCTAAGTCAAATTCACGCAAACGCCATGGAGGTACTTTTTGTGCACTATTGCTAATTTTCTTAATCGTATCAGTTTCCCCAATTAAAATGCTATTGAAAACTTGCACACCATTCAATGGATTACAATTTTCATGTTAGGTGGTGGTGAGGTCTACAGAGTAATTGACAAGCGAGTTCGAACAGAGGAAAATTCTGACAATGATAACAACCGTGATGAAGGTGATGATGATGTATCAGGCAATGATGATGGTAATGGTCATACTTATTTGATAATATCTCACATCTGTAACGGAGTTGGTCCTCAACTCAACATATCTAGCAAGCCACTGTAGTGCCATCTAAAAAATCGTATTCAGACTGAACTTGTTATAAGAGGAATTAGGAAGGGCTAGAAATTTGCTGTTCAACATGGCTTCCATTCACTTCTTTCTCCTCTTATTTATGTGGTATGTTCCATACCTTGAGGAGCACAATTAGAGTGGTAACACTTAATTTTGATAGTTGATTACTTCGAGGGGTTCCCTTCATTTTGTTTTCTCTAGAATTATTTGAGTTGATTCATGAAATAACTAGCAAGAGTATTGGCATGTTAGCAGCAGTAAGAGTTTGCACTTGGTATGCCCCCATTAGGAAACAATTTTGTGGTCGGATGACTTTGCACACACATGTAAATAAAATTATAAAAGTAATGCCGGTTGCAGTATGGGTTCTCAACGCACTATCACTACAACATAGTGTCTCACCTGCACATTCTTGTTGTTGTTGGCAACCAAACATTCAGGAGAGGGTGGATCTGATGGACCATCGGATGAAGAAAATGATAATTCCAGCGACAAGAACGAGTTACCCACGGACCAAAGGTTGACATGCAGTTTGCATTACTCATAGTTTAAGTTAGTTGTATTTCTTAATTTGGCATTCAACTTAATTAAACACTAGTGCTAGGGAGGCACTTTTCTTATGTCTGCCGATTGTGCATGGATTTGTTGATGATATTTGATTGATGTTTCCTTTGATGGACAGTGGTGAACCAGGGATCAAGCAGCAGAAGGGGCGTTCTTCTTCAAATGTGAGTTTTGTGTCATAGCTTAACTTCATCACACTTTGATTTTATATCGCCTTTGTAAAACTAATATACACTGCGGCAGTGTTGTGAAACAAAGCAACCAGTTCTGCATGTTTTTGTAGCATGATTTCTTACATTCTATATTGTGGCATGATGTTACTTGTGTTCATGCTCATATTTCTGTTTAATGACTATTAGAAGAGGCTGACCAAATTACGCTTGCAATGTAGATTTTGCATGCCTTGAAGAATCATGTAGTAGCTCGATTTATCTACCAATCTGAAAAGGGGTGTATCTGTACGAACTGGGTTACTTTGAACATGTTTTCTTATAAATGTTTTAAATGCGAATATTGCTTGTAAGTGGGACAGTGCATAAGCTTTTATCATGTTTCTTCATGTCTTCTTTAACTGCACATATTGTGACACGCTCTGTATATATGTTTTTGGAGAATTTTGAAGTGCACAGGTGCAACATTTTAATGATGGATGCATATCAATTTATAACCCTAAAAGTATGTTTGATTTTCCCATGCAGTTTTTCCCTCTCTTTTTTCAACTTCTATAACGCGAGATTGACTGTACAGGATCAGCCAGACAAAATTCCACCTTGCTCTACTTTATTTCTTTCAAATTTGGGACAAGCATGTACAGAGAAGGAGCTAGAGGAACTTTTGTCTAAGTATGTCAACTGAACTCTACTAATATATTTACTAAAGTGAAGTTGTAGAAGAAAATGATGATTATTGCTTATTGTTGCCAGGCAACCTGGATTTCATGTGCTTAAAATGCGTCGCCGCGGTGGACTGCCTGCAGCTTTTGCTGATTTTACGGTATGTCTACCTTTGTTGTTTACGTTTTAGTTCTGTTATTCTACCTGTTCTTCAGAGATGCTACAGATGGTTGTTTGTCTTCACTGTAAAAATTAAAATATATGACCAATAGGGCCTTTCGAGTAAATATATGACCAACAGGCGCATCACAGGTTGTCTTTGAGTTACACATGGGTTCTTATTGTCTTTTAACTTACTAACAAGTTTAGGTTTCCATACCTTTGCATTTGTTAGTGATATAGAATCGGCATAATCGGACAGATGCCATACTTTCTTGTACTTATAATTATTGAAAGTACAATCAGACGCAAGTTCAATGTAGGAACAATGTTTGATATCACAAATCAGTATATTTTGGTGTATATTAGCTCTTCATGTTTAGAAGGGGTTGTTTACGTGCATTCTGAAAATACATCTAGAATAGAAGAGGCGGTAATATCCCTTCTTCATCCCTGTTCCCATAGCTTTACTTTTCTGAGACATGGCCTCATTGTGCAGGATATCGAGTCATCCACAGCTGCTATGGAGAACCTCAAAGGCACCATCCTGTCTTCTTCCGATAGCGATGGCTTGCAAATTGAGTATCCTTTATCTTTTGCTGTTCAAGAAGTTGCCGGCTCTACTTTAAATGCAATTTTTCTTATAATTTCTCGTGCTTGTCGGTTTGTTGACTGGTGTTCATAATGTTTTTATATTATTATGTATACATGAACCCAGCAATTGGTTTTCCCTGGAACTGTTCCTTGGCCTTGTTTCCTTTAACTCCAGCTGCAGGTACGCCAGGTCAAAGATGAGGAAGAGCTAGCGAGCAGTACCCGCCGTCTTCGACTGGAGTGACTCGCAAGCTATCATTGAGCATCACCTGCACATGTAACTGCCTCTAGGCTGTAGCATCTGGAGTTTTAGTTTGTACTACTAATTTATCGAAGTACATGAGAACCAGGAGTTGTGCATATGTCCCGTGCCAGAGGATTTGGACTATTTATTTAGGAATCCAATAACTCCCGAACGTTTGGATTTTGGGCATTTCGTCCCGAACGTTCTTACATGGCAACTTTAGTTCATGGCGGCTGCTACAAATCAGCTGACTTATTTCTGGGAGAAATCAGTCGGCTCGCTGGCCGCTCGTTCGGTTTTGATTTCGCGGCGTTTAACCGTTGGATACGCGAACACACTAGATGACCGCTTCGTCCTCCTTGCCTCGTGACCAAAAGCAGCAGCAAAATCCTCTTGCAGCTCACTCCGACCACGGGCACGCGGAAAAGGCTAGCCCGACGACGGCGAGCTCCGGCGAGAAATTCGCAGCGCCGCCGGCAATCCCTGCATCACAAGACCAAGAGACACTGGGTGCTACTCCACGGCAACACTAAGCGCCGCAAAATAGCTTCAAACGAAGCAGAGACGACGCCTCGGGCGGCTTCAGTGCAGCTCCGATGGCGCTTCGGTGCAGCCCCAGGCGGCGCTCCATTGCAACTCCGTCGGCGACGAGCGACGCTTCAGTGCAGCTCCGTGCACGGCACTACATCACCGGCAGCGAGCGGCGCTCTATTGCAACACCGTCGGCGGCGAGCGGCGCTCCATTGCAACTCCGCGTGCTGCACTGCATCACCGGCGGCGAGCGGCACTCGACTGCACTCCGGCCTTCGTGCTGCGTTGCAACACCGGCGGCGAGCAGCCCAACCTCTTATGTGTGCTGCGTTGCCGCACCGACGCCGACGAGGGTTGCGTTGCAACGATGGCAGCACCGTTGAGTCGTCGGGTGGGTCGCAGCACCTGCAGCATCCAAGTCAACGACGAGGGGTGCATTACTGCGTCTCGGCGTTGATGTGTGGATCTTGAGGAACAGGAGGTGGAGCTTGGGAAGCAGGCCATGGCGGACTGGACTTGGACGGGAGGCCATGGCAAAGGGGATTGAGCTCGTTGGATTTGACCGGTTCACGTTCTAGCTGAAGAGATAAGGCCGGGCATGTGCTGGGTGGGCCCTCACCAGGACGCGTGGCGTCCTTAGCGCGCGGCTTAAGGGAGAGAAAGATCATCCGGTAGAAAATAAACGTTTTCCTTAGTTCATTTGGGGTGGCAACTTTAGTTGAAAGGGGATGGCAACTTCTTCCTTTTTCGTTTTTTTATCAGAAAATTGCCATGTTTTCCTAATCTCACGCAAAGTAAACTTGCCACCTAATCCCGTTCGGGTTGCCATGCTTAACTCCCGAACATTCGGGAGTTATCATTACCGTTTATTTACCCATCGTTTAGGAAACTTTCTGTTTCGGATTTCCGCAGGAATAGTATCTCAGATGATGGGATAGTTTTGAGCTTTTGGACTGCCATTGCACAATCTTTCTTGCTGGAAAACAGCTACCGTCCTACTGCGATCCTGACAGTTTCGGCGAAAATGTTTATTCCCTCTCGCCCGCAATCTTAATCTATGGTCGAAGCTGACCATCTGAAAGCTATCCTTCCGCCTATCTACTTCCTTCAGGATAGGACCATAAGCCGCCATTCTGTTGCCTGAGTTAATGTTCTTGATTACACTTAAGCAGTCTGATGTAATAAGCACTCTTCAAACCTGTAGGTCGTTACGATAAGCCAACACATGCTAACGGGCTGGCCCGACAATTTTGACGTCCATTTACAATAGCAAGATATAGACATGACCCAACTGCCATGAAGCATTGCTCAAAAAACAAAAACAAAAAACACTGCGATGAAGCATGGTGCCCCCCGGTATATAAGTCGTCCATTGCTAGCTTCCCATACACATGACATTAATTTATGCCTGAAAGAAATCATGATTAAGCACAACGGAAGACATCATTGGGTGATAGTACCAGCTATTCTAACATATAATCAATATATAACCATAAAAAAGCAGAACCACATTCATCATAGAGGAAAAGATTTTTTTTTGCGCGAAATAATTCTTGTATCACTCAATTTTCAGTCTTACAATCTCGTCCAACAATTTTCAGGACTTCTTCTGGGCCAGAGCATAACCAAACCGCGGTTCGGCCTTGCAACCTACCAAAGTTAGCCATGAAATGACTAGTACCGTCACAATTCTGACGAGTATGAGCAATACAAGAATTTCTCTCTACCATACTAAGAATGATCTCTCTAACAATGAATGCATACTTCGATCTATTTGCTACTCCTTCCTTAATTATTGAGACGGCCTCCAAGCAATCTTCTCTATATCAATGGGTAAATTGCTCCATTGTAAAGATAAAGAAATTCCCTCTTTTATTGCAAGTAGATCTGCTTCCAGTGCATCAGTGCACGTGTGTAGGTGTCTGCAAGAGCTAAAGATGATTGATCCCGCATGATCTCTAAGAATCATGCCAGCCCCCCCGATTCCATTAACAAAAGAACCATCTGTATTAAGCTTAACTCTTCCCACAGCTGGTTGAGTCCACGAACTGGGAACCGTATCATGATGTGTGTGCTGTTTCTGTTTACCCATGTATTGGATAGGAGCCTTGCCCTTACCCGAATCTATAGGGTTCTGTAAGTCCTGCAGTGAAGCTAGATAGCTTGTCAAAAAACGAACAGAGGCATCCATTGGTGGCAGTGGTTTTGAGTGGACTATCTCATTCCGAAGGAACCAAATTCTCCAGAATAGCATCAGCGAGCGACTTCGTGTATCATCGTTGATACTAGATAGCAGATGGAAAATAATATAAACTGAATGTTGATGAGTGGATTGCATCCCTGATTTGATTTGAGCTGGTTTTCTTCTATTATTGCTCATGTTAGAAAAAACTGGAGTGGGCTAGACGTAGGATCCTTTTATTTAAATAGCTGTATTTTATTAATTAATTGAATCAGATGAACTTTCAAACTGCTCCCATATGAATATGTTTTGACTAACTTTTTCTCCGAACAATCCTAAAGCATACTAAACTACTAATACTAGCCCTAACGGCGAGTTGACGACAACTAGTGAGTGCTCTCCGCTGCAAGTCATATATCCCCTAACCATCTGACAAATCTTTTCTCTGGCTCCTGCCATCCGTCTCACAGCTCTACCTGTAGCTGCACATCGCTCCCTTTACCAATGCCGCTGCTCATCGCTCCCCTGACCAATGCCAACTTGTTGGCTCCCGCGGCGCATGACTGCTGCAGCTGGTAAGTATATGTACTGTTGCTGATGGACAGATTGCTGGTTCCATCAGCCTTGTTGGTTCCGGCGGCGTATGAATGCTGCTGCTGGTAAGTACCATTGCTGCTGGCCAACTTGTTGGTTCCGGCGGCCTTGGTTGTTCCAGCGGCGTGTGCATGCTGCTGCTGGTAAGTATATGTACTGCTGCTGGGGGCCAACTTGTTGGTTCCGGCGGCGTGTGGATGCTGCTGCAGGTAAGTAGATGAACTGCTGCCAGCGGCGTAGGAGTGCTGCTGCGGGTAACTATATGTGCTGTTGCTGGTGCCCAAAAGGCCACCGGGATGACCGCCGGCGTACGCACCGTTGTTTAGGTGACCCGCTGGTTGATGTGCAGCGCTGCCATAACCGTAACTGAATGCTCCAAGAGGCGCCGCTGGAGCATCTAGGTAGCTGGTGGCCGGCTGATACGGCGTCGTGCTGTAGTCGTTGTATCCTAGTCCTAGAAGTAGAGGCGCCATCGTCTCATATTCCAGCAGCGACAGCAGCATGGACTCATCAAAGCCGTAGCATGAAACACCAGGACGATCTACCATCTCTGAATCTGAGAGCTGCGGCGGCGGTTCCTGCGACGGCGGCGCGGTGCCTGGACCGTAGTCACAGTCTTGTGCTGGTATCATCGTCTCTGGGCATGGCGGTGGCGGTGCCGGTTCATCATGCTGCTGCTGCATCAGTTGTGGTCTCTTGTTGGGGCGGCTGGCTTGCTCCAACTCAAACATGTCCGTCTCATCAACTTTCTCTGCCACCTCCTGGGTTCCCTGAATCTGGAGGACTTGATCATCAGCTCCCTTCTGTGCCTTGCCCTTCCTCTTCCTCCCGCCCGCCTTGCCCTTGATCGTGTCGTCGGCGCTGCGCTGGTTTTTCTGCCTCTGTATCGTGCACAGCACCCACTCGCCAAGCTGCATGCGATAACAGATTATAGTACAAGTACAGATTAGTATTTTCATCGGTCTGCGATAAATAGATCGCCGAGAAGGAAACAGATTAAGGCGTAGGACGAAGGGCAATTAATCAAGATGGCCACCTTGTCGGCGTTCTTGTCGTTGGCCTCCTCCTCGGACGTGAGGTTCTCGTACTCGTACATGGTCCAGGCGGTCTTGGCCGCCTCGTCGGGTCCGGTGTAGAACACGAGCGTCCTCCGGCGCCCGACCAGCGGGTAAGCCTTCGAGGGGCCGGTGCGGATCAGACGCTGAGGGCCGGTGGCCTTCCAGTAGCCCCTGCCCGGCGTCGTCCGGTCCGGCCGATTGCCCGTCGCGTACTTGCGGGTCCGCTTGGTGAAGAAGTACCACCGCTCCTCCCCGCAGTCCATGAACACCTCTGCAACATTGCCAACGTCCATAAAATCAGATCGATCTCTACGCTGTTTTAATCAAACTCGCATTCCAAATCAAGAAACAAGAACTCGTCATCATCGGGAGGAGCATCGGACCGTACCTGTGATCTGCTCCGGGCGGTAGTCGGTGATGGGCACGTCCTTGAAGATGGGCAGGTGCGGCGGGTGGCCGTCCATCTTCCGGCGGAGGTAGTGGACAATGAGCTCCATGTCCGTCGGCGCGAAGTGGTAGCCGGGGGGCAGGTTCAGCACCAAACGTTGCTTCCTTTCTTCCATGGTTTCCACGCACGCACGGCCGCCTGCCTGCAGGCCCACCCCCTCTCGATCGACGGCGTGCCGCGGTTAGGGCAAGATCCCGAGTCGTCCGCGTAGTTGACACGGCGCCGTACCCAAGTAGTAATCCGCTTTTCCTATTTATAGTAGTGTCGCCCGGGACGGACCGCCTGCTCTCGTGGTGGCCGAGGACTCCTGCGTTGCGGAAAGCTCTCCAAGAAAACTCCCAACCCCAAGATGCGAGAGCAATTAGCTTTTTTTCAACACAGTATGAAACACTCATATATACACGCATACACTTATCTCTATAAACGCGCACACACACCTAACCCCTATGAGTATTTACAAGAGACTAAGCCGTCATATCATCTTGATCATCGTAGATGCTTCGTAGTCGACGGGAACATCTCCTCTCACTGAACCCATATCGCTGGAAATCCTGAAATAAATTCAGGATAAATGCAAGCACCAGGATTTGAACCCTGGTGGGCTGGGATATCCCTGTCCTCCTAACCATCCAACCGCACGTTGGTTCGCCGAGAGCTATCAACTAGCTGCTCATTGCGGGGCTCCTATAAAGGTCACTTTTGGTGGACTGAGAGCTCGTCACTTGACACGTTCTCAGCCACCGTCATGTGTCGCGTGCTGAGCACTCACTCAGGATTTCTTTTTTATTTTTCTTTACGCGTTTTTGGGTTTTAGATTATTTCTTTCATTTTTTGGCTTTTCAGTTTTTGCCTGCTTTTCCTTATGTTTCATGTAAGAAAAGAAATGGGCGAAAAACGCGTTTTTCTTTCTTTTGCGAGAGGCACGAATTTACTTCTCATGGAGACACAGATTTGCTCCCATGAGAGTCACCTCTTAGAAAAAGAAAAATCGTGTTTTTTCCTCCCATGAGAGGCACCTCTCAGAAAAAGGAAAATAAACGTGTTTTTTTGCTTTTGCTAGAGGCACAGTTTTACTTCACGTAGAGGCACATATTTGCTTCCTTGAGGGGTATAGGTTGTGCCTCTCGAAAAACACAACAGAAACATGTTTTCAATTTTTTCCGCGAGAGGTGCAGATTTACTTTTCGTTGAGGCACAGATTTGCTTCCGTAAGAGGGACAGTTATGCCTCTCGAAAAGAAATGTATGTTTTCTTCTTTCATGAGAAACACATATTTTAAGCTCCCAGATTGCTTTTCTTTCCCTCTCGCAAGGCGACTAGAGAAAGCCTTCCTCCCCTCTATCTTCACAAGCGAGCCCGTGGATTCGGCTCCCCTCTTCCTGCCGCTCTGGCGGCCGGTGGCGGGGAGGGAATTTCTGGTGCCTTTTTTCCGGCTAGTAGACATGTAGGGTTTTAGTTCTCGTAGGGGCGGTGTTTGGACGGATGGCGGCGCCTCTTCTTCGAGTCAATCTTCGGGGCTCCGGTCCTCCTCAAGTTCGTTCGCTGGGACGGATTAGACGAAGCTGCGACGTAGATTCCTGCCAGCTCCTCGGGGCGAGGAGGTTAGGGTTTCTTGCCTTGTGTACGCAACGGCGATATTTGGTGTCAAGTTCTTCAGATCGATTTAAGGATTCAACGGCGACAATTGTAGCTCCAGGATGCTAGTCCTTAGGGGCACGAGCACGAAGACTTCCTAGCTGTCATCGACAAGGTCAAGCCGGCTCCGGTATGTAAGCGGCGACAACGACGCATCGGCGGCTCGTTCTGGCTGCGGCGATGGTCGTTCGGTGGTCCATGGACCTCGATGTAATCTTTATTATGTTTGAGGCATTTTGTACTTCCGGTGAATCTTTATAACAGGTCTGATCTTTTCAAAAAATAAAAGAGATACATATTTGCTTCTCGTGAAGATATAGATTTGCTTTCACGAGAGGCGCAATTGTGCCTCTTCAAAAAAGAAAAACAAAGTAGAGAAAACCATATAAAAGAAGTTCGTCGAAACCTATAAACATGAGATCTCTCTACTCTTATAAAAAACCGAGTTGGTGATGATGGTGTGCCTGCCATCTTGCAATATAGACCACCCGATCTATATCTGACGGATAGAAAGCAAACTATGGCAATTTTGCAAAAAGATACCCGCACCTTTCTCCACATTTGCAGATAAGGCCTAACCTCGTTCATCCTTATCCTCCACAACCTCATTGTTGAGCAATTAAAAAAGGAAGTCTCTGGAACAATCTAGCATGGTGGCCACTGTCGGCGTCGTCCATCCCCATGCCTCCGCTCAGTCCGACCATCAATCACCACCACGCCCCACTCGCGCTCACCTTATCTCTCCTGTTTCTCGAGATATCATTAGTTTTTACACATGGGATTACTCCCGCATGGGTCAATCACAACAGGTATTTTGTAAAAAAATGCATCTTAATGTTCCGTACAATGCACGGACATCTTGCTAGTACTTTCAAAGATCTTGACACAAGAAATTCAACGGTAAAAACGGTTCAGGATTCAGACGCACATTTTGAAAGAAAAAATGTTGCATCAGTTGTCGCAATATGAGAAAGTAGGAGTGATTTACAAAAAGTACTCCTAATTAGTGATTTCGCCAAGATGTTGTAATTAATGAACCGGCATCATTACCAACGGTTTAGCGAATAGATTTGAGGTGATTAACGAGCCATCATTATCAACTGTCATTAGCGAATAGGCGAGATCAATAGACCAAAAAATTTCTATGGGACTGGTCCTAACGCTTGCCGTCCTAGGGCCTGATTCATTTACTCCAATGAGGAACAAAAGGAAAGAAAAGCTTGAAATTGGCCACAGTTTTCAGCCAACACCTATTTGGCACCTTTTTTTAACTCTCCAAGCCTCTTTATTTATTCAGTGGTAAATAACAAGGTATCTTTTACAATGAAAGGGGCTAAGGTATCTTTATTTATTCGGCACCTTAAGCGAATAACCACTGCTTAATTTTTTTTGAGGTAACGCTCCTGGGCCGGCCAACATAACTACGATCGATCACATGGGAATCGAACGAGACGCGAAGTTCACTCGCTCGCTTATAGCTGGTTGGCTGGTTGACCAGTTGACCATTGATTTTTCAAAAGAGTTCAGAAATGTAAAGATAGGTCTTAAATTTGTAAAAAGTTGTCCCTTTTTTTTGAAAATATAAGCAAATTTTTTGAAGGTTCAGTAAAAAAATTCATGAATTTGAAAAGTTCATGTAATTTGAAATAGTTAACAATTTTTTAAAAAACTTCATGAATTTGAAAAAGTTAAATAATTTTTAAAAAACTTCATAAAATTTTAAAAATTTTGGTAAAAATTGAAATTAGTTCACGAATTTTTTAAAAAGTTCAGAGCTAAAAGTTCATGAAATTTGAAAAAGGAAATCACGAACTTTAAAAAAGTTCACGAATTTTTAGAAAATTTAACACACTAAAAGAGTAACGGATTTTAAATGTTTTTTATGAATTTGAAAATTGTTCATTAAAATTAAAAAAGGAGAAAGATAAATTAAAAAATAACAAAAAGAAACAGAAACAAGAAAAATAAAACACAAAGAAAAAAGCAATATGGAAACTGAAAAACTCCAGGTTGAAAATATAGAAAAAAAATCAAACCGGAATGAATATGGGCCGGTCCGCTACTACACCTAGTGTACAGGGATGTGTTCACCCCGTACAAAATTATACCTTTAAGGCCTTGTACAATAGGAGATGCTTAAAAAAATAAACCGGGTTTTTCTGAAGCACTGGTGCCTATTTCTATAGGAGAGACGCTTAGTTAAGCGTCTACCCTGTACAAATAAGCACCGGTGCTTAAGAAAATCCTGGTTTATTTCTCTAAGCACTTCCCATTGTACAAGGTCTAACCGACGCTTGTGGCACCGAATAGACGTTGGCGCACCCCAGTCCACCCCGCTATATTCAGTGTCAAATATCATGAAATATTTCACGTGAACTTTTCTCAAATTCACGAACTTTTTTCATTTTTTATGAAGTTTTTTCAATTTGCGATTGTTTCCAAAATGAACTCTTTTCAAATATACGATTTTTTAAACCTTTATGAGGCCTTTTCAAAAGTCAATGGTCAGCTGCGAGACGGTTAACCGATCAACCAGTCAACTGGTCAACAAGCTAATGAGCTAGAAGCAAGTGAGTGAATGACTGTCTCGCCTCGCGTCTCGTTCGAGCTTCCCATTCGATCGATCAAAGATTGTTGGGCTGGCCCGCTAGCGTCGCCTTCGAGCGCCAGTAAGCTAAATCGGTGTTGAGAGCGCCGTTTAGGAGCTCTTCAATTTTCTGTCATCTCTCGTGGTGGCCTGGAATTGGGCAGTGTTTGCATGCTTCCATCGGCAGAAGAGGAAAAACGAACACAAGAAGGAACATGCGCATTGACATCCACGATCAACGGATCAGAAATCAATACCAAGAACTTTGAGGCGACACACGCATCTGCGCTGCGCCTCAACGCGCGCCGGCGGCTGTGCATGCTCCGCGCGAGATGGCGGTGTCAGATCCCTTGTTCTTAGCCTCAACGGTCAATTTCTTCAGTTAACACTGGCGTACTGGTTCATTCGGCGCAAGGTACAAAGAATGGAAGACTCCGATGCACCCTGGTCATCCAACGGTACATATCTTACCGACAACACACCTTTCCAGCCAATTCACCTTATGTTGTTATTACCATTTCACTGCCTATAACTGGATTTACTAATTTCCTTTGCCCCTTGATGTATCGCACTGCTTAAGTGATTTTATTCGATAAAGGGTGAATTTATTGCCTCAAAGTAAAGTATCAAGAAGATACCAATATAATGAGCACACGCTGCCTCTGCATAGTTAGGATGCATATAGTCAAACACATGCACACAAAAACACGCCGGTAAATAGCAAAGTCATATAAGACCAAAATTATGTCTAGGCGAGAAGAAGAAAAAAAACTCAAAGCGATCAGATCTGGGATGGACAAACTATAGCAATGACCGTATCCACACCAATCATCTCATGACATCACACAGACAACGAGGTTCTTCAACAGCAACGCCTTCAGGAAGGAAGCAACGCTCAAGCGTCGCCGTCACTGGATCCAGCCACCCAAGGCCAGAATCAAGGTTTTCACCTTGAAAAACTAGTCCGAGCACATCCAAACAATGCCTTCGGCAAGGTAACGATGCAAAAACATCGCCATTGTCAGGTATACCTAACTCAGGGCAAACCTAGGCTTTCACCTCGGGACTCAAGACCGGGTGCTCAAGTAGCACGACCATCGAAGTAACTCATGTGCTATCGCCACCACTTTTCCGCGATCCCAGCAGCTACATGCAATGCACCGCCACTGCACAACCATCCTTTGCGTCAAGCCATCATTCATAGTTTGCATATCCTCCGAAGTCAGCCACTGGATCTGAAGAAATGAAACTCTTGCGAAGATCTTTCAGTGGCCACATCAATCTGCACTGAATTCGCCCTGGTCCAGTGATCACCTCAATGACCAGTACTAGCGATGCTAGAAGAAGCACACAGCGACGCCCCGCCACAACAGCGAGCGAACATACCATCACGAACATAGAGGCCAGCCCCAAGAGGTCAGAACGAGCAGATCGTGAATCTCCGGATCTGGAGCCCGAGCTCATGCACGGGAGGCCGCCATCGCTGCTGAAAGTGCGTTATAACGACTAGAGGGGGGTGAATAGGCGATTTTTATGAATTCTTCATTGAGGAATTTGCCAGTGAGGAAATTCCTTAGCGAAGAACTACTTGCAGCGGAATAAGTACTCAAAAGTATGTGTAGCAGAACACAAGCATGGTCATCATGATGAAATGAAGACAAGCACAGAGTACAGGAAGCGTAAACACAGGATAACACAAGATGAAGACAAACAGACTGAAGAAATTGAACCGAGAAAATTGAGAAAGTCTTCAGTCAAAGTCTTCAAACACAGATATGAACAAGTGCACAACACAGTTATGAGGAAATGAAATAGTTGAGGAAATAGAACCAGTAAGCTTGGTGAAGACAATGATTTGGTAGACCAGTTCCAACTGCTGTCTCAGTTGTACATCTGGTTGGAGCGGCTAGGTATTTAAATCTGAGGACACACAGTCCCGGACACACAGTCCTCACCGTATTCTCCTTGAGCTAAGGTCACACAGACCTCGCCCAATCACTCGTGGTAAGTCTTCAGGTGACTTCCGAACCTTCACAAACTCGGTCACTCGGCGATCGACAATTTCCTCTTCGATGCTCTAGACCATGACGCCTAACCGTCTGGAAGAAGCACAGTCTTCAAAAGTAACAAGCGTCGGATCCACGCAGGATCAATCTATTCAGTGATGCTCAATCATTTTGGGTTTGTAGGTGTTTGGGTTTGGGTTTTCCTCACTTGATGATTTTCGCTCAAAGTCCTCGGAGGATGTGATGCTCTCAAATGACAAGTGTCAGTTTCTCTCGGAGCAGCCAACCAGCTAGTGGTTGTAGGGGGCGGCTATTTATAGCCTAGGGAGCAGCCCGTCATGATAAGACATAAATGCCCTTCAATGATATGACCGTTAGGTGGGTAGATATTTTAGCACAGCTGGCGCATAGCACATCAACGGTCGGAAATTTGAGTATCAAATTCCTCAGGGCTATCATGTTCCTCACTGTGTAGGCAATTCGCACTGGCGAATTCCTAACTCCTCAGTCAGAACAAATTCCTCAGAGACCAGAAGAACTTCGTGTCTGTCACTGAAGAATATGACTGAACTGTATGAGATTTCCAATGGCTTCACTCGAAGGGATTGGTAGGTGTAGGATTTGAGTTGAGCATCACATGGAAATTTTTCCTTAGTATTTCCTCGACCCCCTTTAACAGTACGGTGTTTCCTATGACTCAAGAAAGAGAAAATGAAACTACGAAAACAAAAGTCTTCACGCTTCATGTTCCTCAAATGAATACCAAGTCTTCAAGGTCACACCAATTTCCTCACTTTCAAAGTCTTCAGAAAGTCTTGAGAAATCCAAAGTCTTCAGTCGAAGAACTTCATTTTTAGGGGTCGACTTTCTCTGTAAATATCAAACTCCTCATAGACTTATAGACCTGTGTACACTCATAAACACATTAGTCCCTTAACCTATAAGTCTCCAATACACCAAAATCACTAAGGGGCACTAGATGAACTTACAATCTCCCCCTTTTTGGTGATTGATGACAATATAGGTTAAGTTTTCAATGGGGATAAACATATGAAGTGTAAATACTGATATTGAGGAATTTGATTGCAAGATATAGAAGAACTCCCCCCCTGAAGATGTGCATAGTGAGGAATTTGCTTTTGAAGCAATGCACACTTGAAGAGTTGAATCATGGAGATCTCCCCCTATATCTTGTAATTCATACACGCATTTGACATAATATATGAAGAATTTGAAATGCATGATGAAATATGGTGACTGACGTAATTCACCATGCGTGCAATAATATTAACGAGGAATAAGCATGCAGAAGAAACAACAAAAGTATCAGGCCACTATAGAGTTTAAGTTTACAACTCGATCCAACAAAGTCATTAGAAGAACGAGAGTTGTAACTTAGAAAAAAAACGCCCATCAAAGACAGACCCGCTTGAAGACTAACTCAAATTTCTCCCCCTTTGTCATCGAATGACCAAAAGGTTCGAAAATGAGGACTAACGCCCCTGAAGAATATCAAGTTGATGAAGGAGCGTCAGCGTTGTTGGGGTCCTTTGTTGTAGTAGGGCCTGCCGCAGTGTCGTCCAAGTCTTCATGCTCGTCGGTGTCACGCGATGAAGAATAGAAGCTAGCCACCAAGGTCAAAACCTTGACCTTCTTGTATTTCTTCGGTGGAGGTGCAGACCAGTCAAAGTCCTCCTTGAGACCCATGTTCTTCAGATCTTCTTTGCTGTAAATGTGAGATAGAACAGCCCAGGTGCGGTTGAGGGTTTCATGAAGGTAGTAATGGTTTTTCTTCACTGCATTGTGGGTAGCAGTCATGTTGTGAAGAATTGAACCAAACTGACGCTTGACCCATTTGTGATTGCGATCAACCTTCTGGTGAAGACTGAGGAGAAGCTCACGGTCAGTCATCACCCTGGGAGCTGTGCCTTGAGGATTTGGCTTGGGAGCGTTGGCGGCAGAGTCATGGGTGGCAGAGTCATCATTGATGGAGTAGGATGCAGCCTTGCGAAATTGACCATCCAATGGACGAATGCCTTCATCAATAACAGCAGTAGCCTTGCCCTTTTCATCAGCTGAGGAAAATGTCCATTTAAGGACTTCAATTGGGGGCAAGTAGCTGCAATGGTTCAGTGTATCAGCTTTGTAGTTGAGTGAAGACCTTGTTCTGATGAATCTCATAATCCACGGAGCATAAGGCTTCAACTCAAATGGTGACATTGCGACATTGGCCAAAGTCCTCATGAAGAAATCATGGAAGTCGACGGGAACGCCATGAATGATATTGAAAAGCAGATTCTTCATGATGCCAATGACTTCTTCTTCATCCGAGTCGTGGCCCTTGATAGGACTCAATGTCTTCGTCAGAATGCGATAGACAGTCCGAGGCACATATAACAATTCCTTCACAAGGAATTTAGTTCTTGGGGCCTGATCTGGCTTCAATGGCTTCATCAGCACTTGCATATAGTGATCTCTAAGCTCAGGTTCACTGTAGACGCAACAAGCAGCTTCAAGAGGAGGACTGAGAGGCAAAGCACAAAGCAATTCAGTAGCTGCTTGTACTGAGTATTTTCAGACATCCAGTCCAGCACCCATGAATTCACATCTTCAGAGTCTCCGGTGATGTGCAGAGTTGCATAAAATTGAAGAATGAGCTCTTCATTCCAATCACATATATCAGTGCAGAAATTTAACAGTCCAGCGTCGTAAAGAACACTTAGGACTGGCACGAAGCACGGCAGAGATTCCATATCCACATGAGGAATGTGCTCATGATCGAAGACTTTGTCTTTGTTGAACAGCACTGAGGAATAAAAATTTGCCTGGCTGGCAGTCCAGAAACGCCTTTTCCTAATGCGAGAAGAGTCATAGGGGTTGTAGTCTGTGAAGAATACGTGCTCGCCGAAGAAATCATCAGCCTTGAATTTTTGCTTCCTTGAGAATGGATCCTTTGGCTTGGGCAGAGGAGTGTCAGTGAGTTGCATCACAACCTCAGGAATCGCAATCTCAGGTTCTTCATGCTAAGGAATTTCTGGTTCCTCTTCAGTGGCAGCCTGGGTCTTCAATTCTTCATTTTCATTTTCTTCAGCACTAGCGGCTGGAATGTCTTCATGAGCTTCATCAGATCCCATTTGAACTGTAGTTGCCGGGGACTGAGGAATTTGTTGCAATGGTGTGAAGAGTGGAGAGTTGGGGTGCTGACTTTCCCAAAAGTCATCATTCATCAATGGTGTGGTACAGCCAATGTCCACATCTTCATCTTCCATTTCTTCAACGCCAGCCTCTTCAGCAGTAAACTGAGGCATAGGCGAGGAAACTGTGGGGATTGAAGGGATTTTATCCACTTCAATTTCTTCATCCATCTGCTCTGACGAAGTAGCAGAAGGATTTTCTTCATCAGATCCGCTAGGGATCACATATTCTTCATCAAAAGGGATGATTTCCTTTGATGGCATGGAGGAAACAGGTGTTGGGGAACGTAGCAGAAATTCAAAATTTTCTACGCATCACCAAGATCAATCTATGGAGTAATCTAGCAACGAGGGGAAGGGGAGTGCATCTACATACCATTGTAGATCGCGATGCGGAAGCGTTGCAAGAACGCGGATGAAGGAGTCATACTCGTAGCGATTCAGATCGCGGTTGATTCCGATCTAAGCGCCGAACCACGGCGCCTCCGCGTTCAACACACGTGTAGCCCGGTGTCGTCTCCCACGCCTTGATCCAGCAAGGAGAGAGGGAGAGGTTGGGGAAGACTCCGTCCAGCAGCAGCACAACGACATGGTGGTGATGGAGGAGCGTGGCACTCCAGCAAAGCTTCGCCAAGCACTGCGAGAGACGAGGAGGGAGAGGGGTAGGGCTGCGCCAAGAGAGAGATGTTCTCATGTCTCTGGCAGCCCCAAAACCCCCAATATATATAGGGGAGGGGGAGGGGCTGCGCCCCCATCTAGGGTTCCCCCAAAAGGGGTGCTGCCAGCCCTAGATGGGACTTGGAGGGGCGGCCAAGGGGGGAGAGAGGGGGGCGCACCACTAGGTGGGCCTTAGGCCCATCTGAGCCTAGGGTTTCCCCCTTCCCCCTTCCCTGCGCCTTGGGCCCCTTGTGGGAGGCGCACCAGCCCACCTAGGGGCTGGTCCCTTCCCACACTTGGCCCACGCAGCCCTCTGGGGCCGGTGGCCCCACCTGGTGGACCCCGGGACCCTCTCGGTGGTCCCGGTACGTTACCGACAGCACCTGAAACTTTTCCGGTGACCAAAACAGGACTTCCCATATATAAATCTTTACCTCCGGACCATTCCGGAACTCCTCGTGACGTCCGGGATCTCATCCGGGACTCCGAACAACATTCGGTAACCACGTATATCTATTCCCTATAACCCTAGCGTCATCGAACCTTAAGTGTGTAGACCCTACGGGTTCGGGAACCATGCAGACATGACCGAGACGTTCTCCGGTCAATAACCAACAACGGGATCTGGATACCCATGTTGGCTCCCACATGTTCCACGATGATCTCATCGGATGAACCACGATGTCGGGGATTCAATCAATCCCGTATACAATTCCCTTTGTCAATCGGTATGTTACTTGCCCGAGATTCGATCGTCAGTATCCCGATACCTTGTTCAATCTCGTTACCGGCAAGTCTATTTACTCGTTCCGTAACACATCATCCTGTGATCAACTCCTTGGTCACATTGTGCACATAATGATGATGTCCTACCGAGTGGGCCCAGAGATACCTCTCCGTTCACACGGAGTGACAAATCCCAATCTCGATTCGTGCCAACCCAACAGACACTTTCGGAGATACCTGTAGTGCACCTTTATAGCCACCCAGTTACGTTGTGACGTTTGGTACACCCAAAGCATTCCTACGGTATCCGGGAGTTGCACAATCTCATGGTGTAAGGAAATGATACTTGACATTAGAAAAGCTCTTAGCAAACGAACTACACGATCTTGTGCTAGGCTTAGGATTGGGTCTTGTCCATCACATCATTCTCCTAATGATGTGATCCCGTTATCAACGACATCCAATGTCCATGGTCAGGAAACCGTAACCATCTATTGATCAACGAGATAGTCAACTAGAGGCTTACTAGGGACATGGTGTTGTCTATGTATCCACACATGTATTTGAGTTTCCTATCAATACAATTCTAGCATGGATAATAAACGATTATCATGAACAAGGAAATATAATAATAACCAATTTATTATTGCCTCTAGGGCATATTTCCAACAGTCTGCCACTTGCACTAGAGTCAATAATCTAGTTCACATCACCATGTGATTAACACTCACAGGTCACATCACCATGTGACCAACATCCAAAGAGTTTACTAGAGGCAACAATCTAGTTCACATAACTATGTGATTAACACTCAATGAGTTCTGGTTTGATCATGTTATGCTTGTGAGAGAGGTTATTAGTCAACGGGTCTGGACCTTTCAGATCCGTGTGTGCTTTACGAATATCTATGTCATCTTGTGAATGCTACCACGCGCTACTTGGAGCCATTTCAAATAACTGCTCTACTATACGAATCCGGTTTACTACTCAGAGTCATCCGGATTAGTGTCAAAGTTCGCATCGACGTAACCCTTTACGACGAACTCCTTTTCACCTCCATAATCGAGAAAATTCCTTAGTCCACTAGATACTAAGGATAAGTTCGACCGCTGTCATGTGATCCATTCCCGGATAACTATTGTACCCCTTGACCAACTCATGGCAAGGCACACTTCATGTGCGGTACATAGCATAGCATAATGTAGAGCCTACGTCTAAAGCATAGGGGACGACCTTCGTCCTTTCTCTCTCTTCTGCTGTGGTCAGGTCTTGAGTCTTACTCAATACTCACACCTTGTAACACAACCAAGAGCTCCTTCTTTGCTGATCTATTTTGAACTCTTTCAAAATCATGTCAAGGTGTGCGTTCTTTGAAAGTATCATCAGGCGTCTTGATCTATCTCTATAGATCTTGATGCCCAATATGTAAGCAGCTTTATCCAGGTCTTCCTTTGAAAAACTCCTTTCAAACAACCCTTTATGCTTTCCAGAAATTTTACATCATTTCGGATCAACAATATGTCATTCACATATACTTATCAGAAATGTTGTAGCGCTCCCACTCACTTTATTGTAAATACAAGTTTCTAACAAACTTTGTATAAACCCAAAAACTTTGATCACTCCATCAAAGCATATATTCTGACTCCGAGATGCTTTCTCTAGTCCATGGAAGGATCGCTGGAGCTAGCATACCTTTTAGCATCCTTAGGATCGACAAAACCTTTCTGATTGTATCACATACAACCTTTCCTTACGAAAACTGGTAAGGAAACTTGTTTTGACATCCATCTGCCAGATTTCATAAATGCAGCTAATGCTAACATGATTCCGACGGACTTAAGCATCGCTACGGATGAGAAAATCTCCTCGTAGTCAACTCCTTGAACTTGTGAAAATACTCTTTGCCACAAGTCGAGCTTCATAGACGGTAACATTACCGTCCATGTCCGTCTTCTTCTTAAAGATCCATTTATCTCAATGGCTTGCCGATCATCTGGCAAGTTCACCAAAGTCCATGCTTTGTTCTGATACATGGATCCTATCTTGCATTTCATGGCTTCTAACCATTTGTCAGAATATGGGCCCACCGTCGCTTCTCCATAGCTCGTAGGTTCAGTATTGTCTAACAACATGATATCTAAGACAGGATCACGTACCACTCTGAAGTAGCACGCATCCTCGTTGTCCTACGAGGTTTGGTAGTGACTTGATCCGAAGTTTCATGATCACTATCATAAGCTTCCACTTCAATTGGTGTAGGTGCCACAGGAACAACTTCCTGTGCCTTGCTACACACTAGTTGAAGTGACGGTTCAACAACCTTATCAAGTCTCCACCATCCTCCCACTCAATTCTTTCGAGAGAAACTTTTCCTCGAGAAAGGACTCGTTTCTAGAAGCAATTACTTTTGCTTCTAGATCTGAAATAGGAGGTATACCCAACTGTTTTGGGTATTCTATGAAGATGCATTTATCCGCTTTGGGTTCGAGCTTATCAGCCTGAAACTTTTTCACATAAGCATCGCAGCCCCAAACTTTTAAGAAACGACAACTTAGGTTTCTCTAAACGGTGTCGTCTCAACGGAATTGCGTGGTGCCCCTTTTAAAGTGAATGCGGTTAGCTCTAATGCCTAACCCATAAACGATAGTGCTAATTCGATAAGAGACATCATGGTATGCACCATATCCAATAGGGTGCAGTTATGATGTTCGGACACACCATCACACTGTGGTGTTCCAGGCGGTATTAATTGTGAAACACTTTCCACAATGTCTTAATTGTGTGCCAAACTCGTAACTCAGATACTCATCTCTATGATCATATCACAGACATTTTATCCTCTTGTCACGACGATCTTCAACTTCACTCTGAAATTACTTGAACCTTTCAATAATTCAGACTTGTGTTTCATCAAGTAAATACACTTAGCATCTACTCAAATCATCTGTGAAGTAAGAACATAACGATATCCACTGCACGCCTCAGCACTCATTGGACTGCATACATCAAAATGTATTACTTCCAACAAGTTGCTCTCTTGTTCCATCTTACTAAAAATGAGGCCTTTCAGTCATCTTGCCCATGTGGTACGATTTGCATGTCTCAAGTGATTCAAAATCAAGTGAGTCCAAACGATCCATCTGCATGGAGTTTCTTCATACCAATAGACATGGTTCGCATGTCTCAATCCTTTCAAAAACGAGTGAGTCCAAAGATCCATCTACATGGAGCTTCTTCATGCGTTCTATACCAATATGACTCAAATGGCAGTGCCACAAGCATGTGGTACTATCATTACTATTTTATATCTTTTGGCACGAACATGTGTATCACTGCGATCGAGATTCATTTTAGGTGCAAGACCATTGAAGGTATTATTCAAATAAACAGAGTAACCATTATTCTCCTTAAATGAATAACCGTATTGCGATAAACATAATCCAATCATGTTTATGCTCAACGCAAACACCAAATAACAATTATTTAGGTTTAACACCAATCTCGATGGTAGAGGGATCATGCGACGCTTGATCACATCAACCTTGGAAACACTTCCAACACATATTGTCATCTCACCTTTAGCTAGTCTCCGTTTATTCCGCAGCTTTTATTTCGAGTTACTAACACTTAGCAACCGAACCGGTATCTAATACCCTGGTGCTGCTAGGAGTACTAGTAAATTACACATTCATATAATGTATATCCAATATACTTCTGCCGACCTTGCCTGCCTTCTCATCTACCAAGTATCTAGGGTAGTTCTGCTTCAGTGACCGTTCCCCTCATTACAGGAGCACTTAGTCTCGGGTTTGGGTTTAACCTTGGGATTCTTCACTAGAGCAGCAAATGATTTGCTGTTTCATGAAGTATCCCTTTTGCCCTTGCCCTTCTTGAAACTAGTGGTTTTACTAACCATCAACAATTGATGCTCCTATTTGATTTCTACTTTCGCGGTGTCAAACATCGCGAATAGCTCAAGGATCATCATATCTATCCCTGATATGTTATAGTTCATCACGAAGCTCTAATAGCTTGGTGGCAGTGACTATGGAGAACCATCACTATCTCATCTGGAAGATTAACTCCCACTCGATTCAAGCGATTGTGGCACTCAGACAATCTGAGCACATGCTCAACGATTGAGCTTTTCTCCCTTAGTCTGCAGGCTTAAGAAACTTGTCAGAGGTTTCATACCTCTTGACGTGGGCACTAGTCTGAAATCCCAATTTTAGTCTTCGGAACATCTCATATGTTCTGCGACGTTTGAAAACGTCTTTGGTGCCACAATTCTAAACCGTTAGCATTACGCACTGAACTATCACGTAGTCATCAAAACGTGTATGTCAGATGTTTCGCAACATCTACAGACGACGCTGAGGTTCAGCACACCGAGCGGTGCATTAAGGACATAAGCCTTCTGTGCAGCAATGAGGACAATCCTTAGTTTACGGACCTAGTCCGCATAATTGCTACTACCAACTTTCAACTAAATTTTCTCTAGGAACATATCTTAAACAGTAGAACTAAAGCGTAAGCTATGACATAATTTGCAAAGACCTTTTGACTATGTTCATGATAATTAAGTTCATCTGATTATTTAATGAACTCCCACTCAGATAGACATCCCTCTAGTCATCTAAGTGATACATGATCCGAATCAAACTAGGCCGTGTCCGATCATCACATGAGACGGACTAGTCATCATCGGTGAACATCTCCATGTTGATCGCATCTACTATACGACTCATGTTCGACCTTTCGATCTCTTGTGTTCCGAGGCCATGTCTGTACATGCTAGGCTCGTCAAGTCAACCTAAGTGTTTCGCATGTGTTCCGAGGCCATGTCTGTACATGCTAGGCTCGTCAACACCCGTTGTATTCGAACGTTAGAATCTATCACACCCGATCATCACGTGGTGCTTCGAAACAACGAACCTTTGCAACGGTGCACAGTTAGGGGGAACACGTCTCTTGAAATTTTAGTGAGGGATCATCTTATTTATGCTACCGTCGTTCTAAGCAAATAAGATGTAAACATGACAAACATCACATGCAAATCATAAAGTGACGTGATATGGCCAATATCATCTTGCGCCTTTGATCTCCATCTTCGAGGCGCGGCATGATCACCTTCGTCACCGGCATGACACCATGATCTCCATCATCATGATCTCCAGCATCGTGTCTTCATGAAGTTGTCTCGCCAACTATTACTTCTACTACTATAGCTAACGGTTAGCAATAAAGTAAAGTAACTACATGGCGTTTTCATTGACACGCAGGTCATACAATAAATTAAGACAACTCCTATGGCTCCTGCCGGTTGTCATACTCATCGACATGCAAGTCGTGATTCCTATTACAAGAACATGATCAATCTCATTCATCACATATATTATTCATCACATCCTTTTGGCATATCACATCACATAGCATACCCTGCAAAAACAAGTTAGACGTCCTCTAATTGTTGTTGCATGTTTTACGTGGCTGCTATGGGATTCTTGCAAGAACGTTTCTTACCTACGCAAAAGCCACAACGTGATATGCCAATTTCTATTTACTCTTCATAAGGACCCTTTTCATCGAATCCGATCCGACTAAAGTGGGAGAGACAGACACCCGCTAGCCACCTTATGCAACTAGTGCATATCAGTCGGTGGAACCTGTCTCACGTAAGAGTACGTGTAAGGTCAGTCCGGGCCGCTTCATCCCATGATGCCGCCGAATCAAGATAAGACTAGTAACGGCAAGCAAATTGACAAAATCGACGCCCACAACTACTTTGTGTTCTACTCGTGCATAGAAACTACGCATAGACCTAGCTCATGAAGCCACTGTTGGGGAACGTAGCAGAAATTCAAAATTTTCTACGCATCACCAAGATCAATCTATGGAGTAATCTAGCAACGAGGGGAAGGGGAGTGCATCTACATACCATTGTAGATCGCGATGCGGAAGCGTTGCAAGAACGCGGATGAAGGAGTCGTACTCGTACCGATTCAGATCGCGGTTGATTTCGATCTAAGCGCCGAACCACGGCGCCTCCGCGTTCAACATACGTGCAGCCCGGTGACGTCTCCCACGCCTTGATCCAGCAAGGAGAGAGGGAGAGGTTGGGGAAGACTCCGTCCAGCAGCAGCACAACGGCATGGTGGTGATGGAGCAGCGTGGCACTCCAGCAGGGATTCGCCAAGCACTGCGAGAGACGAGGAGGGAGAGGGGTAGGGCTGCGCCAAGAGAGAGATGTTCTCATGTCTCTGGCAGCCCCAAAATCCCCAATATATATAGGGGAGGGGGAGGGGCTGCGCCCCCATCTAGGGTTCCCCCAAAAGGGGTGCGGCCAGCCCTAGATGGGACTTGGAGGGGCGGCCAAGGGGGGAGAGAGGGGGGCGCACCACTAGGTGGGCCTTAGGCCCATCTCAGCCTAGGGTTTCCCCCTTCCCCCCTTCCCTGCGCCTTGGGCCCCTTGTGGGAGGCACAACAGCCCACCTAGGGGCTGGTCCCTTCCCACAATTGGCCCACGCAGCCCTCTAGGGCCGGTGGCCCCACCTGGTGGACCCCCGGGACCCTCCCGGTGGTCCCGGTACGTTACCGATAGCACCCGAAACTTTTCCGGTGACCAAAACAGGACTTCCCATATATAAATCTTTACCTCCGGACCATTCCGGAACTCCTCGTGACGTCCGGGATCTCATCCAGGACTCCGAACAACATTCGGTAACCACGTATATCTATTCCCTATAACCCTAGCGTCATCGAACCTTAAGTGTGTAGACCCTACGGGTTCGGGAACCATGCAGACATGACCGAGACGTTCTCCGGTCAATAACCAACAGCGGGATCTGGATACCCATGTTGGCTCCCACATGTTCCACGATGATCTCATCGGATGAACCACGATGTCGGGGATTCAATCAATCCCGTATACAATTCCCTTTGTCAATCGGTATGTTACTTGCCCGAGATTCGATCGTCGGTATCCCGATACCTTGTTCAATCTCGTTACCGGCAAGTCTCTTTACTCGTTCCATAACACATCATCCCGTGATCAACTCCTTGGTCACATTGTGCACATAATGATGATGTCCTATCGAGTGGGCCCAGAGATGCCTCTCCGTTCACACGGAGTGACAAATCCCAGTCTCGATTCGTGCCAACCCAACAGACACTTTCAGAGATACCTGTAGTGCACCTTTATAGCCACCCAGTTACGTTGTGACATTTGGTACACCCAAAGCATTCCTTCGGTATCCGGGAGTTGCACAATCTCATGCTCTAAGGAAATGATACTTGACATTAGAAAAGCTCTTAGCAAACGAACTACACGATCTTGTGCTAGGCTTAGGATTGGGTCTTGTCCATCACATCATTCTCCTAATGATGTGATCCCGTTATCAACGACATCCAATGTCCATGGTCAGGAAACCGTAACCATCTATTGATCAACGAGCTAGTCAACTAGAGGCTTACTTGGGACATGGTGTTGTCTATGTATCCACACATGTATCTGAGTTTCCTATCAATACAATTCTAGCATGGATATTAAACGATTATCATGAACAAGGAAATATAATAATAACCAATTTATTATTGCCTCTAGGGCATATTTCCAACAACAGGAACAACATCAATTGGATTAGCAAATGAGCTTGTCAATTTCTTCATCTTCTTCGGTGCTGAAGAATCTGAAGGAGCTGATGCTTTCCTTTTCTTCACTGCTGCACGCTCTGCAGCCTTGGTCTTCTTCACATCTGATGCAGATGGAAGGATTGGAGTTGGAGTTGGCGCAGGAGGAGCAGAGGAATGTGGTTGATTTTCTTCAGGCACAACTGATGCAGTTGCCCTGACCTCTTCATTTTCTTCAAGCGCACCACTAGTGGATGCCCTGGCAATTTCATCAGCGGCTGGAATGCAGTCATCAGCCCTGGAACTCACATTTTCTTCAGCAGTCTGATTGTCATCAGCGGTGATGGCATGTTCTTCAGTTGGCTGAGCAGATGCTTCAGCCTGAGGAATTTCTTGTTGCGACGGGGCTGCAACATTGGAGGTGAACATCTTAGTCAGTTTAACAAACCTGACCTTGGTCCTTTCCAATCAGCATAGTAAGCGTTGAAATCATTGCTGAGGACTTTGATTTCAGACTGGATCTTCACAAGTTCATCAGTTGTCATAGAGACAATGTTGTTCTTCAGGAATTTCTCCTTCCTGTACTGCACTTTCTTGAGCTGCCTGGCCTTCTCAAATTTCCATTTCTCTTCTTGGATGAAGGCAGTCAGCATATGACTTTGGCCAGGAGTCAGCTTGAAGTCAGGCATAGGAATGTTTGGGTCCTTGTGCCAGAGATCAATGTAATTGAGGATCAACTTTGGATCCAAAAGCAGAGGCACATTTGTGCCCTTGGCTCTAGCGGCCCTGACTTGCCTATCTCTGATGATTTCATCAAGTTCTTCATCATCAGCTTCGTCTTCTTCAAACGGCACTTGGAAGGCGACCTGCTTCTTGTGAGGACTTGGGCGAGAGCCTCGTCCAGCAGTGGTCTTTGTCTTCAGCAGAGAGGGTCCTGTTGAAGAATTTGGTGCAGCTGAGGAACTAGCTGAAGCTCCTGAGGCAGTAGAGATGCCTGTAGTCCTTTGGCACGTGGCGAGATGCACAAATGCTGAGGATTTTGTCGGAGCAGCTGAGGACTTTGGAGGAGCAGGAGCAGTGTGAGGAATTTGCCGTGAGGGCTTAGCTGAGGAACTTGGCCGTGAGGGCATTGAAGAAGAAGCACTTGGCTTATGCGCTGGCTTCTTTGCCATGGATTTCTTCGGCCTTACAGAGGCCTCAGCAGCAGCAGCAGAGTCTTCGTTGAATTTCCTCACTGCTTCTTTTGCCTGTTTGGCCAGCTTGGCCTGGCGCTTGGCCCATTCTTCAGGATAATCTTCACCACGCTTAAGGCTGGTGAGATCAGCTTCTTGGCCAGGTGCCAACGGAGGTCTTGAGCATGGAGGATTGAGTGCGAATTTCTTCATGTACTTGGGAGTCTCATACCTGTACTCCCTCCACTCTCTTGCCCATCTCCTCTCTATCTTCTGAATGCGCACCTTGCGCTGATTTTTATCTTCCTCAGGGGGTGTGCAGTACCCAGCATAGATGTCCTCAGGGATTTCAAATGCAGTGTTGATCTCAGGCCTCTTTCCTCCTTTCTGTGGCTTCTTTCCATCAGCCATTTAATTCAGATGAGGAATTTGAACAATTGAATTTTCTGAAGAAGTATGCAACTTTTCTTCGAGGAACGCTGCAAATGAGTTAAGTTGATGAGAACCTAGTGATTCAGCAGCTGACATGAGTACCTGTGAACAGAGTATAGTTGCGAGGAATTTGGAGAGGTCATATGCGTTCTCAGAAGGTTTTTCAAAAAGAACAAGTTTGAGGTATTTGACCAGATGAGTCTTGAAGAATTTCACTAAGCGTTCTTTGTCTTAGGTTCCAGAGTTGTATAGATCAAAGATCCACACAATTGAGGAATCTTGAAGAAAAATGATGCTTAGAGAAATGAATCAAGAACAGATGACATGTGAGGTGTTTAGTGTGTGAAAAATTTGAAGAATAAACACCTTTGAAGATTTTGTAGAAATCATTTGAATCAAAGAGGGCAGTAAAAGTAACTTTTAATTACCCTGGACGAAGAACACGACGAACTGTGAGGTAGAGATGAGAAGTTCGTCTTTGCAGATCTTCCACGCCCTAACTTGGCGGAGGAAGACAACTACGGCGGCGGCGGAGTGAAGAAATCCGCAGCCGGCGCGAGTACGGCGGCGACGAGGTCGAGGCAGTGAAGCTCTTCCTCACCAGCGACGATGAAGTAGCGGCGGCGCTAGGGTTTGAGAAGCTCGAGCGGGAGAGAGATGTCGAGCGGAGTAAAGGAAGTGAGGAAAGGAAAGGGGGTATTTATAGCCACGGTGAAAAACTGTTCGCCCGAAGAAATTGGACGAACGTGCCCCTGACCCTTCTCATTCGCTTGACATGTGTCACCCACGTACTGAGAAGTTGAGATTGTGTTAGATCGTGGGTGAATAGATAAGTATTTCGTGGGATGCGGAACGGTTTGAGCGGCAAAGCCGAAAATTTGGATAAGTTAAAAGTTCCGTTCGCAAATTCTTCAGCTGACAAGGACACAGTGAAGATTTTGAACGAGTTTCAAATAGAACGCACATGAAGAATTTGTGAATAGATTGGGTTGAGTATAGCATAGAGGGGGAAGGGTCCGATCACATTCACTTAGCAGAAAAACCAACTTGAAGAATTAGCCATAAGTGAATGCTGTAGAGGACATAACCAATGAAGAAAAACGACGAAGAAGGTGAAGACAATGCAAAGTTGAAGAACATGAACAACTGAGGAATTTCAAAAAAACTCAAATTGAAGATTTTCAACTTTTGTGGTGGCGTGACCCACTGTATAAGAATGATGATTTCAGATACCGCGTACAATTGTCGTAGGGCTCTGAGAATCAAATTCTTCATTAATTTCTTCACACTTAGAGTGTTATTCTTCATTGATTAAAGAAAAACGTTTCTTCATGTGTTGCACATCTAAGTCATCAATTTTGCATAAGTGTTAGGATGAGTGTCCTTTTCAAAAAACATTTGAAGATTCTAAGATATTTAGCTCACACCGCAACTTGCAAAATCTCTTCTCATCCAAGGGCTTTGTGAAGATATCGGCTAGCTGTTCTTCAGTCTTCACATGCTCAATAGAAATGTCGCCCTTCAACACATGATCGCAAAGAAAATGATGACGAATCTGAATGTGCTTTGTCTTCGAGTGCTGAACTGGGTTGTGAGCAATCTTGATGGCACTCTCATTCTCACAGAAGATATGCACATTCTTCATGTTGATGCTGTAGTCCTTGAGAGTTTGCTTCATCCACAGCAATTGAGCACAGCAAGAACCAGCAGCAATGTACTCAGCTTCAGCAGTAGACAGTGATACGCAGTTCTGTTTCTTCGAGGACCAACAGACCAAAGATCGTCCGAGGAAATGACATGTACCAGATGTTGACTTGCGGTCCACACGATCACCAGCATAGTTAGAGTCAGAATATCCAATGAGATCAAAAGCCGAGCCCTTGGGGTACCATAATCCAAGTGTTGGTGTATGAGCTAGATATCGAAGAATATGTTTCACAGCCTTATGGTGTGATTCCTTCGGTGTAGCTTGAAATCGGGCAAAAATGCAAACACTAAGCATAATATCTGGCCTAGATGCACATAAATACAATAAAGAACCAATCATGGAGCGGTATACCTTTTGATCAAAGTCAATACCATTTTCATCAGTGCACATATGGTCATTTGTGGGCATCGGAATTTTGACGCCTTTGCAATCTTGCATGCCGAATTTCCTCAGTACATCCTTGAGGTATTTCTCCTGAGATATGAATATGCCATTGCCTTGTTGACGAATTTGAAGACCTAAGAAGAATTTCAACTCTCCCATCATAGACATTTGATATTCTGCACTCATCATATAGGCAAATTCATCACTATAACGTTGGTCAGTACAGCCAAAGATAATATCATCAACATATATTTGGCACACAAACAATTCATCATCATAAGATTTAGTGAAAAGAGTAGGGTCGAGTGAACCGGGTTTGAAGCCTTTCTTCATGAGGAATTCCTTTAAAGTATCATACCATGCCCGAGGGGCCTGCTTGAGGCCATAGAGGGCCTTATTGAGTATGAAGACTTTGTCAGGATGCTTTGGATCTTCAAAACCTGGGGGTTGAGCAACATATACTTCTTCCTCAAGCTTACCATTGAGGAATGCACTTTTCACATCCATTTGATATAAAGTGATATCATGATGGTTAGCATAAGCAAGTAATATGCGAATAGCTTCAAGTCTAGCAACAGGTGCAAAAGTTTCATCGAAATCAATTCCTTCAACCTGTGTGTAGCCTTGAGCTACAAGCCGTGCCTTATTCCTCACCACAAGGCCATTTTCATCTTTCTTGTTGCGGTAGATCCACATTGTGCCAATGATATTGTGCTTGCGAGGATCTGGACGTTTAACCAGTTCCCAGACGTTGTTGAGTTCGAATTGATGTAATTCTTCTTGCATGGCATGAATCCACTCAAGCTCCAGAAATGCTTCATCTACCTTAGTGGGCTCTGTGATAGAGACAAAAGCATAGTGCCCACAAAAGTTAGATAAATGTGAAGCTTTTGAGCGTGTGAGAGGACCTGGTGCTTCAATGTCATCGATGATCTTTTCAACTTGCACTTCTTTTGCAACGCGAGGATGAGTAGGTTGTCGTCGAGGAATTTGATCAACATTTTCTTCAGGTGCATTTTTCTTCAACATTTTCTTCAGGTGCATTAGCTCGATGTTCTTCACTTCTGGAATGAATTCTTCAGTAGATTCTTCGGTAGGAATGACATCCTCAGTAGCCTTGAACTTGATAGTTTCCTCAGGTGCTGGTTCATCTATCACAGAGGGTAGGTGCTCTCTTTGCGAGCCATTAGTTTCATCGAACCGCACATCTACAGTTTCAACAACCTTGTGAAGAACGTTATTGAAGACTCTGTAGGTGTGCGAGTCCTTTCCGTAACCAAGCATAAAACCTTCATGTGCTTTCGGTGCAAATTTAGCATTGTGATGAGGATCTCTAATCCAACATTTAGCACCGAAGACTTTGAAATAACTCACATTGGGTTTCTTGTCAGTGAGGAGTTCATAGGCAGTCTTCTTGAAGAATTTGTGAAGATATACCCTGTTGATGATGTGGCACGCAGTATAAATTGCCTCAATCGAGAAGTGACGAGGCGTCTTGTACTCATCAAGCATAGTGCAAGCCATCTCAACAAGAGTTCTATTCTTGCGCTCCACGACGCCATTCTGCTGAGGTGTGTAAGGAGCAGATAACTCATGAGTAATACCAAGTTCATCAAGATAGTCATCAAGACCAGAATTCTTGAACTTAGTTCCATTGTCACTTCTGATGTGCTTGATCTTCACACCAAAGTTGGTTGAAGCCCTCGAGGAAAATCGTTTGAAGACTTCCTGCACTTCATGTTTGTAAGTAACAATGTGTACCCATGTGTATCGAGAGTAATCATCAACAATAACAAAGCCATAGAGAGATGCATCATTTGTGACTGCTGAGTAATGGTTAGGACCGAAGAGATCCATATGAAGCAATTCAAATGGTCGAGTAGTGGTCATGATAGTCTTCGCTGGATGCTTAGCCTTGGTCATCTTTCCAGCTTCACAAGCTTCACACAAGTGATCCTTGAGGAATTTGACATTCTCAATGCCAATGACGTGCTTCTTCTTCGCAAGCGTGTGCAAATTCCTCATGCCTGCATGACCAAGTCGTCGATGCCATAGCCAGCCTTCTGAAGCTTTTGCAAGTAGGCACACGGCTGGTTGCGGTCCTGTAGAGAAATCAACAATATACAAGTCTCCTCTCCTAAAGCCTTCGAAGACTTTGGAATTGTCAGCTTCCATAACCACAACACAACGATACTTGCCAAAGACAACAACCATATCAAGATCACAAAGCATTGAGACAGACATGAGGTTGTATCCTAAGGACTCGACAAGCATGACTTTGTCCATGTGTCGATCCTTTGTGATCACAACCTTACCTAGACCCAATACCTGACTTTTGCCTTCGTCAGCGAAGATGATATGCTTCAGATGCGATGGTGATAAGGGAGCATCCATCAATAGATTCTTGTCACCAATCATGTGATTTGTACATCCACTATCGAGGACCCACTCAGTGGCTTTGGGTTGATCATCCTGCAGATGAATTAGTGCAACTTACGAACTTCATATACTTCATCAGTGAAGAATATGACATCACAATTCATCAGACCAATTTCATCAAGCAATGCAACAGTTAAAACAGTATGAGGACGTGAGAAATGAAAGTTTATTTCTTCATGATTAGCCTGCGTCCTTTCAGGCACTTTTCAGGTCTCCAGCAAATTCTTCAGACGTTTAAGTACGTCTGGAGACCTGACCCTACATAAAAGATTAGTTCTTTTTCTTCACCACCCACATCTGAAGGGGTGGCAAAGAGTTCATCACTCTGCGAGCTCCATACGAGAAAGGTGGCATAGAAGCCAATCCATTCCGTTTCACATAAGAGGAGTTAGGGTAAGCATATGAATAAGCAGAGAAATTCTTTGAGGACTTATGAACATAATGATTAGAAGAATAATGCTCATATTTATAGCCCTTGGCTCTTCCCTGCGAAACAGAGTTGTTAGCACGATGATGTTCATATGAGGACTTTGATCCTTTTGAGGAATATGATCCACGTGAGGAATTCGATCCGTATGAGGACTTGGATCCATATGAAGAATTTGGTCCATATGAAGAATTTGATCTGGGGTTCCTATTCTTCACAGGTGGTGTCATGAGGACATTCACCTGAAGACTTTTGAGGCACCTTTTGGGAACCCAGATTTTCTTCATAGGAGAACCATTCCTGCAGTTAGTGCCAACATATCTAGGAAATAGTTCACCATTCTGATTTTTAAACAGTTTATAGTTGGAGTCAAATGACTCATCAGAAGAATGAGAAGATTCACATGTAAAGCCAGATAAATTAGATGGATCAACTGGAGGTCCCTTTGCAGCAACCCATGAGGTTTTGGGGTACTGCTCAGGCTTCCAATATGTACCATCAGCATTGAGTTTCCTCTCAAAGGCAATACCCTCTTTCCTAGGGTTCCTGTTGAGGATCTGCTTTTTAAGCACATCACAAAGAGTCTGATGCCCTTTGAGGCTTTTGTACATGCCTGTCATGTACAATTCCTTCAGCCCTGCATCATCAGTGATACTAGCAATGTCCTCAGATGAGGAATTAGTGATAGCAGAGACAGTTGAAGAATTTGTAGCATTAGAAGCATTTGAACATTCAGGTGAGGAATTAGCAGATTCACGTTCAATGCATTTCAAACATGGAGGAACAAATTCTTCCTGAGCAGCACTGATTTGTTGAGCAAGTAATGAATCGTGCTCCTTCTGAAGATCTTCATAACTCACTCTTAGCTTCTCAAGATCTTGCTTTCTTTGAAGAAATTCATAAGAAAGCTTCTCATGATCAGATAAGAGAGTGTTATGTTGATCTTGAAGAGTTTCATACTTAGTATGAAGTCTCTGAAGACTTTCAGCCAAAGCTTTTGACTGATCCATTTCTTCACCCAACATATCATCGCTCTTATTTAGCATGTATTGAACTTTTTCCAAAGTCTTTGTTGTTTAGTGGCAAGGGAAGCAAGTTTGACATAGCTGGGTCCAAATTCATCACCAGATTCATCATCACTTGACTCGGATAGGCAGCATTCAGTTACCTCAGCACTTTTTGCCACAAGGCATGATGAAGAGGATGATGATTCTGGTTCGAATGTCATCGCTTTGAGAGATTCCTTGAAGTCCTCAAACCAAGGATCATGACGGGTTCGATGACCTTCATATACCTTAGAGAGACGGTCCCAGATAAGCTTCGCATGATTGAGATGCATGATGTTCCTGAACTGATTTTGAGTCAGACAGGAGCAGATGACGTCCTTCGCCGTGAGGTTGAGAAGAGTGTAGTTGCGAATGTCATCAGCTTCCGCCGTCTTGCATAGATCGGTAAGACCAATCTCAGTGACGGTACATAGTTCGCTGTTCATCGCCATGAGGCGCTTCTTCATCATGGCCTTCCACTTGGGATACTCGTGACCGTCAAAGATGGGGCATGTCACTTTCTTCATACCTGCGGTCGACATAACTAAAACTCTAGGCGGTTAAACCAAAATCACATAGAACAAGGAAGTACCTTGCTCTGATACCAATTGAAAGTGCGTTATATCGACTAGAGGGGGGTGAATACGCGATTTTTATGAATTCTTCACTGAGGAATTTGCCAGTGAGGAAATTCCTTAGCGAAGAACTACTTGCAGCGGAATAAGTACTCAAAAGTATGCATAGCAGAACACAAGCATGGTCATCATGATGAAATGAAGACAAGCACAGAGTACAGGAAGCGTAAACACAGGATAACACAGGATGAAGACAAACAGACTGAAGAACTTGAACTGAGGAAATTGAAAAAGTCTTCAGTCAAAGTCTTCGAACACAGATATGAACAAGTGCACAACACAGTTATGAGGAAATAAAAGAGTTGAGGAAATATAACTAGTAAGCTTGGTGAAGACAATGATTTGGTAGACCAGTTCCAACTGCTGTCTCAGTTGTACATCTGGTTGGAGCGGCTAGGTATTTAAACCTGAGGACACACAGTCCCGGACACACAGTCCTCACCGTATTCTCCTTGAGCTAAGGTCACACAGACCTCGCCCAATCACTCGTGGTAAGTCTTCAGGTGACTTCCGAACCTTCACAAACTCGGTCACTCGGCGATCCACAATTTCCTCTTGGATGCTCTAGACCATGATGCCTAACCGTCTGGAAGAAGCACAATCTTCAAAGGTAACAAGCGTCGGATCCACGCAGGATCAATCTATTCAGTGATGCTCAATCACTTTGGGTTTGTAGGTGTTTGGGTTTAGGTTTTCCTCACTTGATGATTTTCGCTCAAAGTCCTCGGAGGATGGGATGCTCTCAAATGACAAGTGTCAGTTTCTCTCAGAGCAGCCAACCAGCTAGTGGTTGTAGGGGGCGGCTATTTATAGCCTAGGGAGCAGCCCATCATGATAAGACATAAATGCCCTTCAATGATATGACCGTTAGGTGGGTAGATATTTTAGGACAGCTGGCGCATATCACAGCAACGGTCGGAAATTTGAGTATCAAATTCCTTAGGGCTATCATGTTCCTCACTGTGTAGGCAATTCACACTGGCGAATTCCTAACTCCTCAGTCAGAACAAATTCCTCAGAGACCAGAAGAACTTTGTCTCTGTCACTGAAGAATATGACTGAACTGTATGAGATTTCCAATGGCTTCACTCGAAGGGATTGGTAGGTGTAGGATTTGAGTTGAGCATCACATGGAAATTTTTCCTTAGTATTTCCTCGACCCCCTTTAACAGTACGGTGTTTCCTATGACTCAAGAAAGAGAAAATGAAACTACAAAAACAAAAGTCTTCACGCTTCATGTTCCTCAAATGAATACCAAGTCTTCAAGGTCACACCAATTTCTTCACTTTCAAAGTCTTCGAAATCCAAAGTCTTCAGTCGAAGAACTTCATTTTTAGGGCTCGACTTTCTCTGTAAATATCAAACTCCTCATAGACTTATAGACATGTGTACACTCATAAACACATTAGTCCCTTAACCTATAAGTCTTCAATACACCAAAATCACTAAGGGGCACTAGATGCACTTACAGCTGCCAAGTCAACTGCCGCTAGCCGCAGATCACTGAGAGGCCAGCGCCAAGAGATCGTGCAGATCATGGACCTCCCAATCCAGGGCCAGACCTCATGCACAGGAAGGCCACCACTGCTGCCCAGCCACGTGTCGCTAGTCGCTGCAGGACACGACGACGTGAGCCGCGCCACTCCGCCCACCGGCCACCACCCATCGTCCGCCGCGTTGAGCTTCCCTGCTCGTGGAAGCGCCGCCCGCCGTCCGAAGTAAACGGGCCCCACCGCCGCCAGCTCCACGCAAGCTTTGCTCACGGGAGGCTCCAGCGACAGCGAGGGAGAGATAGAGGTGGAGGGTCTGGAGACTCCGACCTGGTTGGGGCGTCGCCCGTGATGCCCCTGGGGATGGAGCGATGCGGGGGTTGGCGATCCGCTTTCCTCGGAGCACTACTTAAGTGATGGTTGCATATGAGAGGGCATCAATCAAGAACTAAAACCCTAGCTTTTATCTCCTTTACTTTCTAGTTCATAGCTGGGGGAAATCTTAATCTATCGAGGGTGGTCCTGATCGAGAGTTTCCTTTTCTCTCTCATGATTACCACCGGGATCTTACAATCGGTATTTATAGCAATAGATCCTCTGAGGCATTCTCGCGACGGTGACTGAGGTCGCTGGTGGTGAGAAAAATTCGGTAGCCTTGGCAGCGGTATACAGTTCTGGTGCAACTCGGTAGCTGAGGCGGTGGTAGACGCGTAGTTCCGGTCCTAAAATCTCGTGACAAAAGTTGGTTCATGCACCATCGGCAACGAGATCTCAAGGTTACGAAAGCTGACCGTGACTTGGGAGGGTTGCAGACAAGTTCATGTGTAAAGTTCCGGACCACTTGCCAAATTATGCAATGACGTGGATGAGCACTGTACCCAGGGAAATTTCAACCAAAATTTGAATGCTCAAACTCATCATATGCGCGTAAAGGAGAAGAATCGTTTGCGATGCACATGTTTGTTCAAAGTGGATGGTGTCCGATGACACTGCGCGCCAAGTTTCCTTCCACCTTTCAATTTTTTTGCCTACCACCGAAATGTCTAGCTCTCCCCCTCCCTCCCATCCCTTTTCTCCCTGACCACGAGCTACATTTCCCCTGTTTCCTCCTTCCTTCCTTCCTAAGCTATACCGCTTCCTCGCTTGCTTCCTCACTCTCGCCGCCTCGCATCCGACCGCCATGGACGCCATGGTCTTCTTCAATGACCTCTCCAGTGGTTCCTCCTCCTCTCCGATGACTCTGTCATCAGCTGAGTATGCCTCTCTTCTCTCTCTTGCTCCCTAGGCTTAGGGTTATGATTTTGAATAAAGGATTTTTACCCGGCGGCCGATTTAAGCCATTTCTTCCTTTTGTAGCTCCCTAGGACCATCACTTGCAAGGCATGGAGTGGGCTAGCTGAAGATCTGCCTGCTTGTTGTCACCATCAATCTCCATGCGCAAAGTTAGTGGCTTTTTAATCCGTGGACAGTGGGAGGAAATTCTGGCATGTGTAAAGAAGATTAGCCTCACTTTCGTTGTCACAAATCATTTGTTAGATATGATTCAGACACTATCATTGTGCTATGTTATTCTGGATGTGATTAAGACACTGTCACAGTTTCTACCTAGTATCAATAAATGTTGCCATTTGGGAAAGTGCCTACTCCTTCGCAAAAACTGGCAAAGGTGGAGAAGATGAATTTGGCTGATCATGCATGCATCCACTAACATACATCAGTCGATTAGAAAAATGAATATATTGTTCTAAAATTATGGTCAACATACTTTGTGCTTATGAAGGTGAACTAGCTATATGTTGTAATAAGATGTTGTCACGTAGCTACCGTAATGTGGTGTTAAAATACGTTTATGTGTCTGATATGAAAGTGTTGAACAGCTGTTCGATATGAAATGTGAATTTACTTAATACTGAGAGTATTAATAGTAAACTAATAAACCCGCTAAATGGGTCATGACATTTCACAAATGTTTCTAGCAGTAAAAGCATGTGTGATGGATAGCCCAATGTCATACAGTTTTCTTCATCGAATCATGTGTGATATACTTGAATAACGCAAACGGTTAACCGAGGCAGAGCGTATGTGATCTCTACACCTACCACAGACGATGCTATACAGAAAACTATGTGTGATGTGGTATACCAAGCAAACGTTTGTTCCATAATCTGTGTGGGGGTGTTAAGACGATCTCCCACGGCTTGGCCTTCGAAAGCGTCTGTGTTAGCTCCCCCGATTGCACATGAGCATATGCGCTAAGCGTGTGGAACCGGAGGATCTATCGTCGACGATTTCAGGGTCGTGTGGGATGTACCCCCTAGCGTGTGCACAGGCAAGACGTCGGTTTAAAACTCTATCGTGGAAAGGGGTTAAAAATCATTTGTATAGGACGTCGCTGCACCAGTGTAGCGTCATCGGAGGGCGTTTGGTGGTGTGTCTCCAGCGGATCTTGCGGGATTCTATCGGTGTTTTTTTTGGTGGATCTTTTTGGATCCGATCTTCATTCGTCTGTATATGTGTGTCTACAGGTTGAATCCTTCCTATTTATGCTTCTTTTTATCGGTGACTGTTGATGTTCTGGTGCGTTGGTCCTTTCGGGCCTTACCACGATGATTTCCCGACTGTTTACTATAACAAGGATTGTGTGTCTCTGATGATGAGGGAGGGGCGATGACGGTGGCACGTCTTATCTCCATGCTACTTAGGCCCTTTTGCTTCTTGTCTGTAGACAGACCATTTGCACTCTTTATTATGGATGATGTAATGTTGGACATACATGGTCTCTGGTTGTAATATAGTTAGATCTAGCTCATGTGAGCCTTTACCTTATATCTTGTCCTTGTTGAATGATGTAAAGATACAAACGATGTAGATCCCAAAACATGTACTAGCGCATGTAGGATATGAAAGCACATGTTGAGGGTAATGCCGCAGATGTCCATCTATTATGAATTCGGCTAAAAAGCTAATACAGAATAGTTCTACATCAGGGGGCTTAGGCGCTTAGCGCTTAGACTGCGTGCACAGCCGTCTGAGAGATAAGGCCGCCGAAATCGGGTCCCTTGAATACCTGCACAGGGTGAGGAGCGATAAAGTTTTGCAAAGCATATCAGCGCGATGATCGCTCAAATTCAACTACATCCTCAACAACCCTCTGCCTGCTTCCACTATGGTATACAACCATCTCGTCTCACTACCATGGCTGAATACGCTGTTGCACTGGAGTTTCCTACGACATACAACCATCTCGTCTTTACCACCATGGCTGAATACGTTGTTGCATCGGAGTTTCTAGAGAACTAGTAGGTTCTGCTACATGTTCCTAGTCTATCGTATGCGATTTTCCTTGTCTGTAATTTGTGATCATGCTAATCTGGATTAGCCTAAACAAAAGCGGTCTAATGTCCTACTTAGATTTGTAACTAAAAGTGCTCTCATTGGATGTATTTTGTGAGCTAGGAGCTACTCCCTCCATTCCATAATACTTGTGATGGTTTTAGTTCAAATTATGGAGCGGAGAGAGTACATCGATGTTAAGATACGGCAAAACTCTATTTCATTATTACTTCCTCCATTCGCTATTATAAGATGTTCCAATTTTTTCTGAATTGGATGTACAGAGACGTGTGTTTGTTCATTCATTTGAATTCATATGTAGTCCATATTTGAAATATCCAAAATGTCTTATAATAGTGAACATGTCTTATAGTAGTGAACGGAAGGAGTAAATGTGATGTCACGTTAGATTTTTTGCTTAAATGGAATGCTTAATTTTAGATCCAAATACAAAGAGATGCCCACAAAAGTCAAGATCCAATGGCCCAGGCCCTGCAATAAGCTCTTTTTAGCACTTGATTCGTATTAATAATGGCAAGCAACCAGAGACTGACAAAGCATGTATAGACAGCATTCTGCTTGTAGCAAATTGTACTTAACTCGGGCATGTTCACACGCACTCTTGCGCTAGGTTATTCCCGGCCATGCATGCACCGTAAGTACGACTGGACAAATATATAGCCAACAGAACAGATTGCGACCACACCGTGAAGAGAACTGGGCCATCACCCATGCATCAAGTCTCACCGCGGAAGCGTCGTGGCAGTAGGAGGTGAATGGTGTCCTGATTCTTAATGCCATAGTCCGCCAGGGTGCGACCGCCCTCCGGTTTCGCCCCGACGCCGACGAAGCCAGAGCTCTGGTCGGCCACGGGTACGCCCTCCTCGCCCTGGCGCAGGTCCAAGTGGAGAGTTGATTTATCTCGGACGTCGTAGTGAGCCAGAGTACGCCCGTCCTCCAGCTCCTCCCCGGCAAAGATGAGGCGCTGCTGGTCCTGGATCATCGCCTTGACGATGTAGATGGTGTCCGAAGGATCGGCCTTGATGGTGATGGTCTGGCCCGTGAGGGTCTTGATGGAGATCTCACTACCAGAAAAACTTGGTTTGCCGACGGCCAAATCTATGCCGACGGCACCCGTCGGCATAAATGGAGCTATGCCGACGGCCAAGGGCAGGCCGTAGGCGTAGAAAAGCCGTCGGCGTAAATCCATACATGCCGACGGGGCCGCTGGCATAGAAGAGGCCGTCGGGACCGCTCGAGATACGCTTACGGGGCCCGTCGGCATAGGAGCAGCCGTCGGCATAGCCCTTGCCCAGATACAAGGTCAGCGCTGACCGTTTGACGACGTTGAGCCTACGCCGACGGGTGGTAACGGCGGCCGTTGGCATATCCGTGCCAGCCCTATGCCGACGGCATAGCCGTCGGCATAGACCTGGCCCATACCCCTCTGCCACGTCATCGATCCGTGGGACTGCACCTCCGTGTGTGCACAGATATGTCGACGGCTTAGCCGTCGGCATACATTTATTTAGTTTTATTTTAAATTTTGCTTTATACTACCTATGGCAAATATATGCCTACGGTATAGCCGTCGGCATAGGCCCCTCTGCCACGTCATCGATCCGTGTGCCATGCCACGTCATCGATCCGTGGGACTGCACCTCCGTGTGTGCACAGATTCCCTACTATTTTTTTATTTTTACTTTATTTTCTCATTTTTACTTTATTTTAGTTTTTGTTTTTGCATAAGATAATTATGCCTTATCTTAAAAAACATACCCTGATTGTATATCGATTGCCCCCCGTTACGAATGTCGCTATCGCCGTGTCACGGAGGGGGGAAATGGTCGACACGGAGGGAATTCTAGTTGGTGGGGGGATTCGGGGTGTAGCTATGTCACCGAAACATCGCACGGGTCCCGATGCATATGTGAAAGTGTTCAGGCATGCGTAGACGCCCGTCTTGGGGCTCCGCGGTGTGCCCCCTGCACACAAGGCAGTGCCGCCGTCACTTGGGGGGGGCACACCCCGGAGACGCGTGCCGCTTCTTGGGACATGCCACCACACCACCCCGCATGTATGAGGGCCCGGTGCGACGCTCGGGTGGCATTGCTACCCCCCAGGGCCCCCGTCCCGCCTAACCCTGTAGCGTTTGACCACGGGATCTAGCCCTTTGACTTTGCACGGACGGGCTTTGAGCAGTGGACCTATCCACCCGGTTGTGTTAGGTCAGTCCATAGGAACACTTTGGAGCAACATCCGGGCCAGACCCACGGCAAGATCCCCTCCGTGTAGACCCGACGCGCCCGTTTCCCCCCTCCAGGTGCC
>NC_057814.1:61950585-61975559 GCF_018294505.1 Triticum aestivum | reverse complement strand
GACGCTCGGGTGGCATTGCCACCCCCCAGGGCCCCCGTCCCGCCTAACCCTGTAGCGTTTGACCACGGGATCTAGCCCTTTGACTTTGCACGGACGGGCTTTGAGCAGTGGACCTATCCACCCGGTTGTGTTAGGTCAGTCCATAGGAACACTTTGGAGCAACATCCGGGCCAGACCCACGACAAGATCCCCTCCGTGTAGACCCGACGCGTCCGTTTCCCCCCTCCAGGTGCCGGCGGCGGCGCCGTCCGTGAGGGGGGGCACACCCCGGAGACGCGTGCCGCCTCTTGGGACATGCCACCACACCACCCCGCATGTATGAAGGCCCGGTGCGACGCTCGGGTGGCATTGCTACCCCCCAGGGCAAGTATGTAGCCTTTGACCTGCATCGACAGTTCCTCCCTCCAGACCATCCAGACAGGGAAGACAAGAAGAACTTCATGAAAGGCCGGGTTGTTCATGAAGTAACCGAGATTCCAACATTTTCGGGAGCAGATGTTCTTGCTCAGCTAAAAGCTCTCCAGCCTAAAGTCAAAGGCAAAGGCAAAGCCAAAGCCAAAGGCTTCGAGGGACATGGTGAGACACACAACTGGACTCACATTACCCCCTTCTCACAGCTTCCTTATTTCAAGGACCTCAAACTTCCTTACAATATCGATGTGATGCACACCGAAAAGAATGTGGCAGTGTCCCTTTTCCACACGATCCTCAATATTCCTGATAAGACGAAGGATAACGTTAAAGCTAGAGCCGATCAACAGAGAATTTGTGATAGACCACGTCTGAACATGAAGCCTCCCACAGGCGGTCGAAAAAGCTGGTTCAAGCCAGATGCTGACTTTGTCCTTAAACCGCCAGAAAAAAAAGGAAGTACTTATCTGGCTGAAACACATTTTGAAGTTCACCGATGGTTATGCATCGAATATAAGTAAGGGAGTCAATCTTTCAACGGGCAAAGTGACCGGCCTGAAGAGTCATGACTACCATGTATGGATTGAGCGGATAATGCCGGTGATGGTTCGAGGCTATGTCCCCGAGCATGTCTGGCGAGTGCTTGCCGAGCTAAGCCATTTCTTCCGCACGCTCTGTGCTAAAGAAGTAAGTAAAGACGTGATTGAAAAATTGCATAAGAAGGCACCGGAGTTGATAGTCAAGCTAGAGAAGATCTTTCCGCCAGGCTTCTTTACACCGATGACACATCTCATTCTGCACCTCGCGAACGAGGTATTGTTGGGGGGGCCTGTGCAGAATCGCTGGCAGTATGGCCCTGAGAGACAGAACAAGCATCTCCGACAGAAATGTGGAAACAAAGCTAAGATTGAAGCTTCCATAGCTGAGGCAGTTATCCTAGAGGAGGTGTCAGACCTCAGGACATCATACTATCCAGACCACGTTCCCCATCTGCATAACAAGGTGCCTCGATACAATATAGAAGAGCCGAAGTATCAACCCAAGCTCCATCTATTCAACGCGCAAGGTGGGAGGGCTGGGGCGTCGAAACCTTATAACATGCCACGACAAGAGTGGGAGGACCTCATGTTCTATATCTTGCACAACATCGGGGAAGTTGAGGAAGTGTGGATGAGGTAATACCACTACACCATTCCTTTATGTCTTCCACATCATCATGTTTTATGTTCACTTAGTCCCGGTCTAACACCGGTTTTCTTTTTTTTTAGTGATTTCATTCAAGAGGAATGGACGAGAATGAATCCTCCTACTGAGGCGGAGGCACTTACTCTTCTCCGTCATGGAAACCCTGGAAGTAAAAATTTTGTTGCTTGGTTCATGGAGAAAGTAATTTTCCACACTCCCCTATTAAATACCTAGTTCAACATTTATTAGTTAACTAATGCACGCAACAATTTCAATTATACTTGTAGGGAAAAGATCCGAACATATCTATGGATGATGAATTGAGATGGGTTTCCATGGGTTTTGACCCTGCCGTCATGACATGTAAAAAGTATGATGTGAATGGGTATCGCTTCCATACAGAGGAGCACCAGAACAGCCGGCCTGATCCCAAAACTATAAATACCGGAGTGTACACCCCCGGTCAAAATTCAGTAGACTAATACGGAAGGGTACAAAATATATACGAGATTAAATTCCACCAGGGGCGCGAGACCCTAAGTCTGCTTGTGTTCAAATGTCGATGGTTCGATCCGCGGGAGGGGGTAAAACATACGCCTTCCATTGGTTTGGTCGAAGTTAAACCATCAACCGTCTATGTCGGAGCCGATCTCTTCATTGCGGCTACCCAAGCTACACAAGTATATTATCTGCCTTACCCATGCCAGAGAGAGTACCTAAAGGGTTGGGAAGTTGTGTTCAAGGTGTCGCCACATGGTAAGCTACCGAACCCGAATGAAGACGATTACTACAACATTAACCACATAACATATGAGGGAGTGTTCTATCAAGAGCAACCTGATGATGATGATGTGGTTAGAAACGATGACGCTAGACCATTGGGTGATGATGATGTGGATCCAAACGACGACGAAGCACGGAATGATGGTGAGACCATTGTCAATGAAAATGACATACTTATGCTAGAAAAGTTAAACGAAGACGCTGACGACGAGGAAGAGCCTCCACCTCCGTCAGACAACGAAGATGATATGATTGATAGTGATGATGAGACGGACCGAGAAAGAGGTTACAACAGTGATGATTCATATGGTTTCTAGCAGATGTACGTGTCAAGTCTTTTTTTCTATAGTTTAGGAATATGCCTTTTATGCATTTTTATTAATGCGTTTATTATCATGCCTTTTCCTTCATTTCATTAATTTACTAATTGCTTATTCTCTTTTCAATGCAGGTTCGTGGAACATGGGCAAGGGGAAGGCCGACGGGGTGGGTTTCCTACGCAAGGTCGTTGGCCTGCCTAGTCGGAGTGGTCGAGCACGTAATCCTCCCCCCGGCTACTTGACGATGACTCCTCACAGGGAGGTCGAGGGAGAGGTGCCCCTAGAGGAGGAGGGGGCGGGGGGAGAGCCACTACAGGGGGTCGCGGCCAGAAAGAGCGCACCCTCACCGACTTAGGGGTGTTGTCTTCGAGGCCATCCTCTAGTGAGGTACCCTCCTCTAGTGAGGTACCCTCCTCTGGTGAGGAGGAGGAGGAGGACGAGGCAGGCGAGGAGGAGGAGGTTCGGGATGGGGCCGAGGAGGAGGTGGAGGAGGAGGAGGATGAGGAGGAGGTTGGGGAGGGGGAGGCAGGCGAGGAGGAGGGTGGTGGCGGGGATGATGGTGCTGGCGAGGAGGGGGTTGACAACAAGGGGTGGCTGCGTGGTAACGCAAAGCTACCAAAGCAGGTTCCTACTACTAAGGAGCAGAAGTAGCTCATTGAGCCCACGGGGAAAGAGTAAGTGCCACTTTATAATAATTTCATTATTTTGCTTGTCACATGCTCATTCCGGTTGTTATTTATTTTGCTTGTCACATGCTAATAGTTCATTCTTTTGCAGCAACTGGATATATTCTAAAGGGGTCCGTATTCCCAACGGCCTCATCACCGTCTTGCTGAAGTTACACTGGCCGGGGTTGTACTGTCCGGATCCAGTCAGGCACCCGAACCATCGGGTCTTGGCCACGAGCTGGGAGCACTGGGAAGCGGCCCTCCACGCGGACCATGGGACCCATGCCAAGGCCGTGATCACCACTTTCTGGGTGAGTTCTCTTCAGAAGCACAAGTCCATTCTAGTTTCATGAATGATTTAACTCATGGCTTCTTCCATTCTTGTTTCATGCATGATTGTAGAAATTCTATCGAGTTCTCCCGGAGCACAGGGCCAGAGCGGACCAGATCGTGCTACGCCAATGTAAGAAGAAGGCCCGCCAGATGCAGTACGAGGTGCGCTATGTGGCCATCTCGACATACTACCACGACTATCTTGGTGTGAAGATGACCAAGGAAGAAGCGCGGAGGATGGGCATTACCTTGGAGAGGGACGAGTTCTTGGCGGTAAGTATAGAAGATTTTTCATTATGCTTTCATTATGCTTTCATTACCTTGTGGTACATTTCACCGTTTCGTGTTGACATGCCATTATGCTTTTATTATGTAGGTGTGTCCAAATTGGTGTTATGGAAAAGACGAGTCCTGGGCGGCATTGGTGGATCTTTGGTGTGATGAGGCTGGAGCCTGGGCGGCTATGAGAGTCAAAAACAAGGCTAACCGAGGGAAGGAGGGAGTACATGCTCAGGGAAACCGAAACCACTATCTCCACAAGGCAGTTAATGTATGACTAACCCCATTAAACATTCTTCTTCTTCTATTTACCATTACTTTCTTATGTATGACTAACCTCTGTTTGGTGGTGCGGGAGGAGAAACTGAAGCGGCCGCTCTCACACATGCAGGCGTGGGAGATCGCCCATACGCGGAAGGACCCCAAGCTTGGCGAGCCCAAGTACTACGGCAAGAAGACCGCGCATACGAAGAAGGCCTACTCCGATGGGTATCTGGCGTTACATCCTGACACACCTGACCCCATTGCGGCGGATCTGGACGAAAGGGTGGTGGTGGGCATGGGGCCGAAGGAGCACGGTCGGGAGGCGGTTCTCGATGCTGTGATCACTCCTACTATCTCCTACACACAGCTCCGTCAGATCGACCCGACCCTGAGCCAGCGCACGAGCACGCGCATGAGCAGTGCACCGTCACTGTCCCTCTTTCAGGAGCAGCAAACTGTAAGTATTTTCCCTTTTATCTTCATTGCTCCCTTTATTTTCCGCATTTAGTAGTTTTATGAGTCTCATCATGTCATACTGTAGGCCTACATGGAGTACACACGCAAGGAGACCATGGCGTGGCACGACCGCCTTCATGCATACCATCAGCAGAGGGATCGCGAGATGCAGCACGCTTTTCAGGAAATGGCGGCCGACAGGTGTCCTCAATGGCCATCAGCAGAGGGTCCTCCAGCACAACCAGTGCTGCTGACCTTTGAGGAGTTTGTGCCACAGAACGCTGACCCCTCGCCGGTTAGTTCATCCCAATCAATTCACCCAAAGCATGTCATGCCTTTCAACACAGTCTTATATCCCGTTAATATATCTTTTCAACATCCAGGGAACAGGTGCATCTACCGTTGGCGGTGGTCTTCGCAGCACTCCCGAGACACGGAGCCCGACCACTCCGATCCACGGAGGCGGAGGCGGACGTGGAGGCGGTCTTGGCGGTAGCGCTGCCGCTAGCAGTGACGACCTGGGCTTCGGCGGTCTTGGCGGTGACGACCTCCGCGGTGCTCGACGTCCTGGCGCTTAAGCCTTTCGTTCACATTGTGGCGGTTCTCGATGCTATGATACTTATATGCTTGTGATGTTTCTTATCTTATTGTTGTTTGTGAGATTCTTATATGCTTGGTGGTGATGATATTTATATGTTTATGCTTTGCGATGCTTCTTATGATGTGTGATGATGAATTTGTTGTGTGATGCTGCTCCTTATTATTACGAGATGCTGCTTCTTATATATGCTGTTTGTTATATATGCTGTGTATATTGAAATGAATTGAGCTGAAAAGAAACAGAAAAAAAAAACTGGACAGAAACTATGTCGACGGCTTGGCCGTCGGCATAGGCCTGGCGTGAGCTCCCAGTGGCTGACACGTGGCACGTCTATGCCGACGGCCTAGCCGTCGGCTTAGTTTGAAACTATGCCTAGACGTGCCCCAGGAGCGCCCAGTTTCTGACACGTGGCATGTCTATGCCGACGGCCTAGCCGTCGGCATAGTAAACTATGCCGACGGCTAGGCCGTCGGCATAGACATGCCCCATGCTGAACGGCGTCTCGCCACGTGGCGAGAAGCCATTGGGCAACACTTGACGGCGGCCGCCGTTAGGCGATGACGTTGCCGACGGCCAGGGCCCTCGGCATAGATGTACGGCCACCGTTGGGATAGGGTCTATGCCGACGGCTTTTCTATGCCGACGGTCATCCTGGCTACGCCGACGGATATTTTACCGACGGATATTTTGCCGACGGGTGCCGTCGGCATAGGCCTGCCCCGACGGCTAATCATGGCTATGCCGACGGCCCTGGCCGTCGGCATAGGGTACGGTTCCGGTAGTGTCTCCATCTGTTGGAACGGAGCAGAAAACATTATCAATCCCAACAGACTATACTACAACGTCAGAGATAACAGTCTTTGTTGCAAGAATAAGAAATGTTGTTCAGATGACAAGGACTAGTTAAGAATGGTGAGGCATCTTGTTCAGATCAGCAGTGCATATTAACAAGGTACCAGATCGAAGTGTGTACCTTGACGATCAGCAGTGCTCTTTGGGGATCAAGCAAGGAGGGATGGATCGTTGGGTTGTAATGGGAGGAGGCCAAGGAGACTCCCTGTCAATTTTATAGGGGAGCGGGGTTCTCTTCCTTGTGAAGTTGTAGTGCCGGAATTGATTGTGTGCAACTCTTCACTTTTGGCAGTTCAGAAGACTCTTCGGGTTACTGCTCACCAGTTCACATTTATTGTTAGGTAAATTTGATCAAGGTGCACTTAGAAAGATAAGCATGCATAAGTTTTGGGTGATATGATACGAACAAATCAGGCGACTTAACTACCGAACCAGTTTGCCATTAGCTCAAAAAACAAGGGACTGCATATTCTCTCTAAATAAAGGGACTATACATAAGTCAGAAGTTCGCTGGTTTGACTGCTGGACCTTTTTCATTCGAGTTTAGAGTTTTAATTTATGCTGTTAGGTGAAACTGGTACAGAAATATTTATTCTTGTAGAGCACTAAATGTCATCAGGCCTGGTGGTTAATCGCCAATTGGGTCGCACCTTTTTCATTTGTGTTCAAAAATAATTATTTACGCTGTTAATCTAAAGAATGTATAACTTACAGATCTCACTTTAACAATAAATGTCGTCCGTTGTTTCGGTAAGGCGCGCTACAATATATTTGACAGTTTTTCCTCCTAATGGGATTTGTGCTGTTTCTGGCAGGTGGGCCTCCCAGTGTTATTTTGTGCCAAAAAAACTGATTTTGTTTTGGCAAAAGGAGCAGGCCACACAACGTGTCCCCATCGTACGTCTGGTCACTGACAGCGGCCCCATGACCACTGGCAGGCCTAATCAGCGTCAAGTATGTATAAAAACGAGTTTTGCACTGTATTTGCATCACAAAGTCAAGTTTTTGCATCATTTCTATGTACACCACAACTTGCAGCACTAAAGCGACCATTCATGTCAAGTTCTAGCACCAGTGATAGTAATGTAATTGACTCATTATCAAATGACTTCCTAAGTCTCCCTAAAAAAAATGACTTCCTAAGTCGATTCCGCAGCAGCCAAAGAAATGCGTTTTCAGATTCTGTCAAACGTGGTGCAGAGACGGCTGACCAGGATGCCCGTCTATACATGTCCATGACAATTGCTTCTCCCAGCAAAATCCGCGCACCTGTGAGGGCCACCGAGGCGGAGGATCACGCAGAGTGTCGACTCCTTCATCACGTTGTACTCCGCCAAGGTGCGGCTGTGCTCCAGCTGCTTCCCGGCATAGACGATGCGCTGCCGGTCGAGCGGGACGCCCTCCTTCTCGCGGACCTTCTCCATGACGCTCCCGACGGTGTCCGACCCCTCGACCATGACGCTGAGGATTCTGCCGCTCGGCACCTTCACGAAGATCTCCATCCATCCCGGACCCCAGCGGCGGACGGCGAGGTGGAGGCGGCAGCTGGAGGACTCCGCCTTCCCGGCGGCGCCGACGCCGACGCCGTAGGACGCCAGTGTGCGCCCGTCCTGCAGCACCTTCCCGTCGAGGACCAGGCGCTGCCGGGGCGGGGGCACGCCCAGCTCGCGGTGGATGTTCGTCTTGACGTGGCCGACGGTGTCCGTGGTCCGGACGTCAAGCGAGAGGACCTTGCCCGCCATTGTCATGACGGAGATCTGGACACGACGGCTCATGGCGACAGCGTTACCCATGGATTAATGGATAGATGGACGTGTGTCGAGCTCGCGGAGCGGCTGGCGGCTCGCTCGATCGGAGGGACGCGCGCCGGCCGACGACCAGTCGATCTGGAGGTGTCCGTGCGACCGATCGAGGAGAAACCGCCGTGTGTACCTACGTACTATCACGATTTACTATCCGTCTCAGTGGCAGATCAAGGCGAACCGGTAGCGACCGCGGGTGAATCCTGATACGAACTGGCTGCTGCCTGGGATGTCTGCCCGTGGGCGCGACGAGAGGTGTAGGATTCCTACAGTGACTCGGTAGATCCGCCTAGATAGTTGCTACCCTACCACATGCAGTGCAGCTGTGCAGGTGCAGCCACGGGAAGATGCAGATCTTGATCGATCGGGCGGACGTGTTGTACGACAGGCAAATTGACGTCACCACGTGAGTGTGTTTCTTTTTGCCTTTTTCCTTTCTTGCAAAACATGAGTCCTCCCAAAGTAGGGCACCTATGGTTGCCTCTGGTTCCTAGGGCCTGCATCTTCTCCAAATTTATGTGTGGCTATATATATAGGCCATCGCCCACAGTCTTCAATTTCAATTGGCCGACCCACTTCATCCGTCCCTGTCTGTTTTTTCCATTTCGCACGGACGAAAACCATGGTTCAACCTGGTGATGCAGACGAACGGATGTCTATTTTTGTTGTCTGCTTTAGCCAATTTCAGCCCAATTTTAGGCTGAATTTGTGTCCGTGCGGACAGCTGCGGCGTCCTCCTTTTGTCCTCCCTTGACCCGCGTGTAGGTGGCACACATGTCATCCCTCCCACCCCATGGAGTTCTACCTATTCAGCCTCTTCGCCCTCGCCGTCGCCACCTAGCTTCCGGCCTCTTGGCCACCCCCTGGGCCCCCACTCACCTAGTCGCCACCGCCATCGACGCATCGACTACTATCGCTGCTTCCACACTTCCCGCCGACAATGTAGCTCGAGGCCCGCACCCTACTCAGGAGGGTTCAAAACTAGGCTATCCTGAGGAGCTCTCCACGACGAAGTATAAGAACACCCTGAGCACCTATGCAACAAAACTTCCATTGATCCAGTAGAGAGCTCACACGACCCAAGACACACTTTAGACATCTGCAAGCCCTTGCCCGATAGACAAAATAATTTCGCATGGTCCATAAGCTCCTCAAGGAGATATGGTCATCCAAGGAATGTGGAACAATAATACCAGAAAAACGTCAATTATCTTCCAAAAATTAGAAGAGATAAAACATTCAAAAAGACACATGTTGAACGCATTTTCATCCCCAACACGGAAGACACAAATAGGATGCGTGGTGGCGGGCTCATCCCCAACACAGAAGACACCAATCGGGTGCGTGGTAGCGCCCGCCGGCCGTGGGGGGTGGAGGCCGGCGGTTGGGATGGGTAGGTCGGAGGCGTGAGGAGGAAGAGAGATGGAGGTTGAAGATGAATAGTGTGATCTGTTTTGGGCCATTTTATCAAGAGATCGGACGGTCCATGAAGAAAGTGAAAAAGGAAAAAAAATTGATACCTAGTACTGAGAGAGACTATGAAGATTTTTGTAGGCAGCAGTACAGCCGTCCACGGACGCAACACAGCTCACAAGCGGCTCACGGCGTGCTGCGCCGGCCGGTGGCCGCCAGCTCGCCGCGGCGGCGTGTGGCGAACCCGAGCCGCTCGGCGGTGGCCGGCTTGAACATTGCCTCTGGGTCGGCGTCCACAGTGTCGGCAAGCCGCGGCCACATCCTGGCGGTGACTAGCCACGACCCGTCTCCTCCGGGGCTCCAGATCACCGTCATGGCCGCCTACCCGAGCCTTCCCGGCCGCACCCACGGCTTCACCACCCGCGGCGAGCCGAACCCAAAGTCCCCCTCCATCCTGAACGACACAAACGCCGACACCACCAGCGCCAGGCTGCCTGTGCCCAGCCCCACCGCCTCCATCCACTTGCCGCCCTCCACGAACAACCTGTTGTGCGCCTCCATCTAGTCCACCAGCTCCTCGTACCGCTCCTGCTGGAATACCTCCGCGGTGGCCGCGGCGGCCATCGTCGCCACGTCGGCGAGCGGGGCGGAGCGCACCGTCCCGACGGCTGCCTCCTGCATCGCGTAGGTGATGAAGTTGCCGAGGTAGTTGTTGACGTGGGTCTTGTTGTACTTGGCGGGGTCGAGGCGCCGGCGGCCATCGATGAGCCACGCCATGCGGCAGTGTTGTTTCTCTTACTCTCTTCATATATAAACCGTAACTTGGATAATGCATTCTCAAAAGTATTGGGCCAAGATGGATCAATCCATTCAAGTAGTCCACAGTTTTTACCTTTCTGAAAAAAACAGTATCAACATAAAGAAATACAGAACAGTGAAGTGCTTACAATGATGGGCTAGATTACTTATAAATTGTCCTAAAATTTAGATCATGCAAGCTCAAGATAGAATATTTAAACCTGTCCTAAAGTAAACATTCTAAAGTGAAAAATGATTTGCTCTAAAGTAAACAATTACTAAGTAAACAATGATGGTGTGCTAACCCATGCATTTATGTCTTAAATTATGCTAACATGCCAGAGTTAACAAAATGACCTAACTAAACAATGTTGCCAGATCCAGACTAAATAATGCTGGCAGAGTAAACAATGACTGCATCCACTGTCCTAACTTCACAATATAATACAATGACTTCTTCCGCAGTACATATCCATGGTAAACAAATGACAGATATGTTTGGTAAATGCACAACTTCAAATTAGTTCAGTTGTAATCATACCTTCTCTGCACAACAAAGAAACCTCCTGCCAGTGAGAATCCCTTCGAAAGCAACACGCCTCTCTGCTGCCTTCCTGTGTCCATGGCACAAAACATGCAACTCAGTCTCAGGGCCCTTGAAATCTGAGTCTTCAGTGCTAGCAGGAACCTGGAGTGCAAAGGAATGACAGAGATTAGATCCACAACTTCAGAACAAGCTCATTCGAGAAATCCCCAAATATCTAACCCTAACCCTAACCCTAACTCTGAGAACTGACCTTAATGGTGCCGGCATCGGAAGCTGAGCTCATGTACTCGATGTTGTGCTCGCTGCTATCCGACCCATCACTCCACGACACCATGGCGGTGTGGCACAACAACATAAACTCATCAGATCTAAATAATCGGATCTCCGAGGGCAGAAAACTCTCTAACCTCATGGCACCGCCAAAAGAATGAGAGAAAATTTATTCTCACAAAACTATGATGATCACTAGACATTGACGAAGAACATAGAGATCTTGAAGTCCGACGTACCCTCACCTCTCAGCGCCAAGATGGCAGCTGGAGACGAGAGAACCTAAATTTCTTAGATAGCGGCGGCGACGGCGGCACGAGAAGCCCTCCTAACTAGCGAACAATCAGTTCTCCATGAAATAAGATAGGACGCCGATAACTGCCACACGTGTGGTGTATCGGGTGGTTGTGCCACGTGCCTCGTGTGGCTCGGAGAAGAACCCGCCCGCACGACCGCGTCCGGGGCGCGCAGCCACAGCCCGCACGTCCGGTGTGTAGCAAAACCGCCCACACGTCCGGGCCAGACGACTGCGCTGCCCGCACGACCCAGCACGCCAGCCGTCCCGAGCTCCTTCCGATCCCAGTCCGCCCTGCTGCCATTGTCTCCCACCTCTCGATCCCCTACCTCCATCGCCTTCCTTCTCTGGTTGCCATGGCAACCAGAGCAGATCCCTAGCACCTTCCCACCGCTAACCACCCACCCCCCTCCCATCCCAACCCCGCCCTCCCAAGACGACGAGCTAAAGCAGGTGGATCTCCGATCTCCTTCTGTTTCTCGACCTTCTTCTCTCCAGAAATCTGAAATTGCAAATTTGCCCACGAAGATGGCGACTGGATCCATGCTATCAGGCCAAACACCCCATGAAATTTGTGTGTCTTTGCATTTGCCCACCAACATACGCCAGATCTGCCATATACTATGCTAGAGTTGTGCCAAGCTTCTGGGTTGGCTTGGTGCGAGTAGTTGGTAATGAAGCATGCGTAGGAATCACTATAAATAGGGAGAGAAAGGAGGAATTTGGCATAGGGAGGGAGGAAAAATAATTGCCACTTGTATCTAGCGTCAGTTGCCATCTATCGTTGTCCGTAGTTGCCACCATGTTATCTTATTGCTTGCATCCTATTTTATTGTCTGTTGCCATCGCTTCAAAATGATAGCTAGCATCCGGAATTCAGAAAAGAGAATGGATGTGCATGTCCTACTTGCCATGAGGTGTTGGTTGCCTACGCAAGAAATGTGATAAGATTGCCGTGTTATCTTCTACGTGCAAACAGCAAGAATGCTTTTTGCGGATTGTTGATGCGTTCTTGTTCATGCAGTGACTAAAAACACAGTGGCAGAAAAGAAAGCAGGAGAATGAATCACGAAGATGGCACTGATCCTTGGCTTTCTCAAAGGCCGGAAACGCCACCTTGGGATGCGGCAGAGTACAATCAACTAATTTCTTCAGGGCCATTGCTGCCACTACTAGAGCACTACGCGAGCATCGGTACGATGCATAATAAACAAAGAATAAATAGTTGCCATGTTCGTGACGATGAAGATGTCATTCTACTTATGTCCTACAATCTAATTTTTAGCAAGTTCTTATGACCAAACCACAATCAGGGGGGCAGCATGGCAAGTTTCGTCACAGGGCACTAACACTGACAAATGTACGGGCAACCAACTTTAGCTAGCTAATGTGGTAAATCAAGGTAACGCATATGAAAAAGAAACTTACTGTTGTGGACATGAAATTAAACTTGCAAGGATGGCAAAAGACTCACGAGTTATGTCGGAAAAATGTAGGACCTTCATGCAGCACGTGGCATCAGGCGGCAACCATGCACCTGCCATCGACATCGTACATAGGTGAGTGCATGAAAGTGAAGTTGTGGACAGTGTGTTAGGAGAAAGGAACATATCTGACAGCTGCAGTTGCCATGCCTGGACAGCTGCAGTTGCCATGGCTGGACAACTGTAGTTGCCATGTATAATCAAATGTGACTGCAATGTCTAAACAACCATGGATGACAAGTGTGAACAAATCTGTGTGGCATGGTTGGACCACTACATGTGCCATGTTGAACAAACTACAGTTGCCATGCAATGACCAACTGCTACCATGATCGCAGGTTGTTACGGTGGAACCACATCGGCAAACGTCTCATGGCAAGCTTCATAGTTGCAGGAAAGCGCTATTGCGGATAGAGCACATCAAATCGGAATGACAGACCACACAAGATCGGCACATGCGGCACAACAAGGTATAATAAAAATGTGAACCAGAAAGCAGTACTACATTTGCTTTTGTGGGAATAGCATGTGAAGAAAAGTAGATTTGTAACAGTGGTGGTGGAAAAAACAAACAAAAAATGCTACCAAGTGGTCGTGTGCAAAGAGTCGTATATTGTCTTCGGGATTTGCCAATAGCTATAAGAGTGTGTGCAACATTCATGATTGTTCACATTTGCCTATTGAGCTCAGGCCTAGGATACAAGTTTTGATGCTAGAATATACTGGTTGCCATGTGTTGGCAATAGTAGTTGCCATGTATGTTGGACTGTAGCTGCCATGGCTATATACTACAAGTTCTGATGCTAAAAGACACTGGTTGCCATGTATTGGCAACAGTAGTTGCCATGTTGTTGAACTGTAGATGCCATTACTGGAGAATTACAGTTGCCATGCATGGCCATATGCAGATTCACGGCTTGCTGTGTGAATGATGTCATGCAAAATCACATGCAGTTGCTGTACTCCGTTACGATAAACATGCCATTGAAGCAAAATCTTACGCTCGTACCTGATTTTTTATTGCAGGACCTCCGACTACAATTAACAGCGGCGCGGGGACATCTACTGCGGGGAGCTCTAAGCGCACGGAAGACGCGTTCCACCAGCCAGCCAACACTCATGCCACAAACAATGCCGAGTCAGTGTCGAAAATGGCAATCGTTCCAGCAATGCCGACAACCACACCTTTGCAGACCAGCACAAGCAACACTCAAGCAGATGAAATAGTTGCCGATACTGAAGTGAATGATGAAACGGATGACGAAGCACAAGGGGATGAAGATTCTGGGCAATCAGAAATCATGGTACCTCAGCCACCGTATCTTGGGCAGAGATTTGATTCGTTTGAAGATGCAAAGGAATTCTACCAGACATATGCAAAGTTCCATGGGTTTGCGGTCAACATCGAATACCATAGAAAAATTAAAAGACTAACGAGTACAGCAGAGGTGAGATGAGGTGCTACAAGGCACGAAGAAACAAGAAGGGCAAAGGTGATGCGCCTGTCGTTTCGGAACGAAAGAGAGGTATCATGGTCAAGACGGAATGCCCTGTCCGGTGTAAGCTGAACGTAGATGGAGCACGGTGGGTGGTCACTGAATATTTTGACGAGCACAACCACGAGCTAATAAATAAGTTTGACCTGGTAAAATTTCTGACCGCCCACAGAGGATTCACCCCCCTCGAGAAGAAATTCATAAAGTTGCTACATGATTGTAACGTCGGTCCATCAAGAATGGTCCAGATACTATCCCTCATCCACAGCAAAAATGGGACTTTGAGTAGCATGCCCTACATACCAGCAGACGTCACAAACCTAAAGGCAAAGTACCGTAGAGAAAGCAAGTTGGCTGACATAGAAGCCACGATAGCCTACTCGATGAGAAAGCGAAAGAAGATCCAGATTTCTTCTACAAGATAAGATTGGACGATGAGGACCGTGTCAGGAACATGTATTGGGTGGATGGTGCTGCAAGAAGAGCCTACAAACATTTCTGAGACTGCATTTCATTCGACGCAACATATCTCACTAATATGTACAAGATGCCATGCGGCTCCATTCATAGGAATAAATAACCACAATCAGTCATTGCAGTTTGGATGTGGGCTCGTTCGGAACGAAGACACAGATGGGTACACTTGGCTGTTCAAGACCTTCTTAGAGTGCATGTGTGGACTTGCTCCGATGAACATAATAACAGACCAAGATTTTAGCATGCGTGCAGGCATAGAGGAGGTCTTTCCGTTGGCAGTGCACAGGCACTGCAGGTGGCACATTATAAAGAAGGCTGAGGAGATGGTAGGACCGTTCTTTGCTGACCGTCCAGAGTTGCCCAAGGCATTCGAGTTGTGCGTGGACCACAACTTGATGGTGGAGGAGTTTGAAAGGAGCTGGATGGCTATGATTGAAACATATCAAGTCCAAGACCACGAGACGCTTGCTAGCCTGTGGGAAAAGCGAATGTATTGGGTGCCAGCCTACTTCATGCAGTGCTTCTTCCCGTTTCTGCAGACTACACAACGCAACAAGGGGTTCAATACTGTTTTGAAGCGGTATGTGAGCCCTGGCAACTCATTGCTACAGTTTGCCAAGTAGTACATCGCTTTGCAACAAAATATACTGGGATCCGAGCTACAGCAAGAAGCAAACACCGCGCTCAAGCAGCCAAAATTGCTAACGTATTTACCAATGGAGAGGCAGATGAGCAAGATATACACCAATAATATTTTTAACAAGTAATCAGTTGTGTTACAATCTTATTTACACAATCATGAAGCTAGTAGGTGCCATGTAGAATGCAATGCAGTTGAAAAACTTATTTGAAAAATGATGATTTTTTTTAAAAGTAGCCATTGAGTACAGAGTAACCATGATATGTAGTTTCCATGTTTAATGAACTACAGTTTGCCATGTTTAATGAACTACAATTGCCATGTTTACTCAACTGCAGTTGCCATTTTTGCCCAACTACAGTTGCCATGTTTGATGAGCTGCAGTTGCCATGTTTAATGAACTGTACTTCCATTGGCCATGATGGTATGGAATGCAAATGCCAAATGAAGTTGTTATGTAGTTGCCATGTTTAATGAACTACAGTTTGCCATGTTTAATGAACTACAGTTTGCCATGTTTAATGAACTGCAGTTGCCATGTTTACTCAACTGCAGTTGCCATTTTTGCCCAACTACAGTTGCCATGTTTGATGAACTGCAGTTGCCATGTTTAATGAACTGTACTTCCATTGGCCATGATGGTATGGAATGCAAATGCCAAATGAAGTTGTTATGTAGTTGCCATGTTTAATGAATTGCAGTTGCCATGTTTACTCAACTACAGTTGCCATGTTCAATGAACTGTAGTCGCCATGTTTGACCGAACTGTAATTCCATTGGCCACAACAACAAAAGGTGCTACAAAAAACTTCACACAATAGTTTAACAAAACCACACAAAACTTGCAGATTCCAGGAAGAAATAAAGCGTGCCAGCATGTACATGGCTTTCCAGGTGGACGAACATACGTTCAAGGTGTGTTCTATCATGGGCATGTCAGATTCAGAACCTGAAGACCCAGACAAGGGAAGGAACTACTTTGTGAAGGCATCGATGAGCGAAGGCGAATATTACTGCCAATGCTGCAAATTCAAACGGGACGGGATTGTGTGCTATCACATACTAAAAGTAATGGACATGAATGCGGTGACACGAATGCCCCGCCATTTCATAAGGCGGCGATGGACTTGGGACGCTGACGACGCATTGGCGCCGCAAATATCAAACGCAGTTTTGGCTGTGCATGACGAGAGACCAGAGTCAACCATGGATGCCGTGAGGCACGTTGTGTTGACAAAGAACTATGCCGAACTAATAGATGAAGCGTGCAAGAGTGATGAGACAGCGAGGGTCACAGAAAAACACAGGAAGGCCCTGAAAAGAGAGCTTGATGAGATCAAGAAGAGAAAAGCTGAGGAAGCCTTACACAGGTTCCCCCATACCACAAGTGTGCCTTCGTCCACGGGGCCATCATCTGAAAACTCGGAGGTAGGATCTGGAATAGCAAGCACACAAACCCAGGTCAGGAATCCGCCCCGTTCCATCACAAAAGGGCGTCCAAAAGAGATAAGATACAAATCAGGATTGGAGATTCAAGCAAAGCACAAGAAAACAAAGAAAGGGACGGGCAATCCGTAAGCAACATTGGAGCATTGTGACTTGGTTGCTGGTGACATTTTTTGCAAGCTAAATGTTTTAAATTTGTAAAAGGTGGGAGAATGACTCTTGAGGGGAATCAGAAACTGAAAGAAAATGCCATGAATCAATGACTGTAGTTGCCACGTGTGTGGTACTGATTTTTCCATGCCTTTTCTTCTGAATCTGCCGTATATTTTCTAATGAATCTGCCATGTTATTTCAACTAAATCTTCCATGCATGTGCTACTGAATCTGCCATGCCTTTTCCACTGAATCTGCCATGTTAGTTCTACTAAATATGACATGCTATTTATACCGAGTCTGCCATCGCGTATATTTCCATGTTCAGTCAACACATTGTAGTCCACACATATTGTATTGTGTTGCAACCTATGGAGAAACAAGTTGAAAACGATCACGTGCAAAAAAACGTAAGGTTACGGCTGCGTACAAACTACCATGCTATCTGATGCAGTTAGCATTGCAAAAAAAACCAAAAAGCCAAACAAGAAAGAACGATAACTTTCGCTAACCATGACTGATCAAGTACATTTGCCATGTTTTCAGACATGAAGGACGCATTCGAAACACCAAACTGGTACTAACAACCCACAAACGCATAAAAAGTACTGAAAACACATAAACGTGTCTGCTGTCACACCTAAGTAGGTTCACATCCACACATATATTACAAACTATTAAAATGTCAACCACACGCCACCACTATATACTAGTCTGCGGGGAGATGCAGTCATAGCATATTACACGGACATAGTTTTGAAAAGAACAAGGTAATACCTTACATTCATCGGCAACAGAATGTAAGGTAGGCGTTCGGTATGGAGCACCACGTGATCACTTGTACTTCTTGATGACTTTCTTGATAGCTTCCTCTATGACCTCTTGTGCATTGGCCCGCGTGTTGAAATCTTCATTCATCAACCAGTTCCATGTGTAAATTTTGCGTAGCTCGACGACCATTGCAGCTGTGACGACAGGGACCCGTCGACCGTCCCACTTTGCAAGGTATTCCAACATGTGAAAGCCACAGTCGTCCCTATAAAAAAGAAAAGAATTAGGTCAACTCAAGAGAACAGAAAAAAAATCATAAAACTTCAATGCAGAGGTGACAAAAATGGTTAGCATTGGTGTAGAAGACACATGAAAAAGAAGATATTAATTACCCGTTTCCTTGCTTATTAGTCGCGACATACTCGATTGGGAAATGACTGATCTGGACCCTTGAGTTTTTGTAGTGACGGTGCCATGTCTCTTTGAGGTTGTTGATGAAGAATTCGGCATGTGTAGTAAGGTCTGCATCAGCTTCTGAACGCATAGAATCAAGCACCTCAAATCGTTGGTTCTTCAGGTCAAGGCAAATCGCGTAGTGGTGACCACACTTGTCATGTGGGTCGTGTGGTGCAAGCTCCTGGAACATGGGGAACAGTACCCGCAAGTAGGATAAAGGAAAAAGGAAAAGCAAAGTTCACATCAAAAACAGCATTGATGTAGTTGGAAAAATGATATGTTAAAGATATCACCGGATTCACTAAGAGGCACATGAAAAGGCATAAAGCAGCAAAGTGTTCAAAAAAGTAAACCCACATAGAATGTTTAGTTGCAGTGTGTAATTTAAAGAAGTTGCCATCCATGTATGGACAAAGTTGCCCTGTATTTTAGTTTGAAGTTGCCACATAGGTTGTATTAAGAAGCAAATCAAACTCATTTTACATGGCAGCTGTTGCCACATGAAACAGCTGTCACAGAACAAGGTGTAGCCCACATGTGAAACATAGCTACTGGCAAAACATACCATGGGAGGAAAAAATGTGCAAAAATGGAAGGAATACTCACACATTTCTTCATTGTGAGGTTGAAGTCACCATGCGTAGCAAAATCCTTCCTCTGGATTTTGTGGTGGAAGTCACCATCCCATATTTTGCAGGTCACAGTGTACTGCATGATTGTTTTGTCGGGACAAATATCCACATTCCTGTTGATGAAGTTAATCCCACATGCAACTACATTCTTCGACATTTTACCGAGTGGCCTCACAGACTCGGCAAGATCACCCAGGTCGACGTACGTCGCATCACATTGTATGACCTTGGTTCTGTCCAAACATGAGCTGTATGAAAATGATGTAACATGAAAGAATCATGTATACTAACTACAAAAAAGAAATAAATCGTACAACAGAGCATATATAGAATAGAAATAAGGAAGAAAAGTAAAAAAGGAAAGCAAAATGAGGGTTTATGCGGTGTGGTCATTACGCTTTCAACTCCTTCATGTGATTGCTGTTGGACCTCGTATTTCCAAAGCGCTTTTTTAATTTCGTACAGCTGGTTCTGATCCTTTGTGGCCTTGAATTCTAGCTCATAGTCATCCGCGGGTGGTGCAAGAACTACCCTATGCTGCCTCATAGAACCAGGGGTGGCACTTCTAACGGTATCGTCAGATACGGACTCAGTATGCATGCTAGAACTTGATTGCCCCTGACCTCGTGAGGACCTCCTCTGCAGTGCTGCCTCCTCAATCCTGCGGTAAGCTTCATCAAGTGACGGCGTAATCTCCTCAGGAGTGGCTGAAGTGATCAAAAAAGTGGGTTAGGGTGTCTGGGAAATAAAGCAAGTTAATTGTGCAAAGAAAGGGTGTAGAATGTGAAAATGTAGGTGTAGAATTAGGGAGTTGCCATGTGGAGGCAACTACAGTTGTCGGGTGTAATGCAGTGTAGTTGCCATGTGGCAACAAACTGTAGTAGCCATGTGGCAGCAACTACAGTTGCCATGTGGGTTGAACTGCAGTTGCCATGTTGTATCAATTCCAGTTGCCATGTGCTTGCCGAGTGAAAAATGCAACATGGCAACAAAATGTATGTGCCACTGTGCAGCAAAATCCAGTTTCCATGTTCATCAGTTAACATTTGCCATCACCAGTGAGAAGCCAAAAAAAAGCTTGGGACAAAATTCAGACTAGAAAAACGTGTACAAGAAAATGACAAACGCAGGAAAAATGTACCTTGCACAATCGGCTCTGCAAACTTCACAGCCTTCCCGCCCTCGACCATTGGCTGCGCCATCATTGCGGCCATGCCTGCCGGGAAAGCAAAGGCAACTAGCGTAGGTTCGTGCACCACTGGTTGATCTTGACTGATGCCAAGGCTAAAGCTCGGTGGGGTGAAGGCCATTGGGTGCCTCTCCTGCCTACTGGCCGGACCGCGAACAACTTGCTAGGCAGATTCCAAGGGTGAAAGATCAACATACATTTCTGCATCGGCCGCTGCAGAATCATCAGGCTTAGTCGTAGGGCGGGGGGTGTTGTCAGCTGTGTCAGTCGCAGCTTTCTTGACAATCTTCTTGTTTGGGCTCTAGGGGACACCAACGTTGACTGGGAGCTTAGAAGTGCGCATATTTAAGTTGGGGTTCTCCACGGCGGGTACAGACGCAGTCTGTTCCGGACGTTCACCTCCGTCAGTCGTGCCCAGCTTGCCACCTGGGTCAGTTGTACTCCGGTCTTCCGTTTTCTCTGTAACATTGCTTTTGGCAGGTGGTGGGAACAGTGTGGACGCAGGCATGTAACCAGAGTCATCTATGTTGCTCCTAGCTACAGCCGGAGCGTTGGGTATGTCTGCTGATTGCTTGCGGGGGCTACGACGCCTAGGTGGAAGGCATATCATTATGCCTTAGCAACCTCTGGACCACCAGAAGCTGGAGCTGTTGTGCCAAGACTCTCACCTGTGGATGGCATATCATTATGAACTGTTGCCTCAACCCCTTCTTTTGTGGACGCAGAAGTGCCACCACCCACGCGCTTGGAATCCGTGTCAGATGAGCGGGAATCTTCCTTGCTTAGGTTGATCTCGGGGGCGTCCACTTCAACACTTGTTGATCGGGTGGCATGGCTCATAGCAGCATCCTTCATTGCCAGCAGAGTGGGCAATATTTCAGCAGTCCCGGCAGATACCGACTCGTCACTCCCAGATGAACGGATGCCTGTTGTTGTAGCCTGCACATCTGCAACCAACGGAGATGGTCGTCCGCTTGCATCAGAGCTAGTGGGAACAGTTGCCGGTGCATCAGCAGTCTTGTCGACTGGCGCCTCATGAGCATCTGAGTTACCACATGCCGACAGCTTTGAATGTAGGCGTTCGAGTGGGTCTCTAATGTTCTGCTTGGTCACGCGTGTAGTAGTCTTCTTCACCCTGCAAAGAAAAAGAACATGAAAAGTCAATGGAAAATGTGTGATGTGCCAGAGATGCCATTTCAAAACTAGGTATGGATGAGCACACAAGTCAATGGAAAGGCTGGTAGTTGCCATGTAGCTAGAATAAGAGTTGCCATGTGGCCTAGTTAGCAGTTGCCATGCAGAACAAGCAGGAGTTGCCATGGTAGCCTTCTTGAAAAATGGAAAAAATGTCTGATGTGCCAGGGCTGCAATTTCAAAACTAGATATGGATGAGCACACAAGCCAAAGGAAAGCTGGTAGTTGACATGTAGGTGGAATAAGAGTTGCCATTTGGCCTAGATAGCAGTTGCCATGCAAAACAAGCAGGAGTTGCCATGCAGTAAAAAAGAAAGATATCATTGGAAAAACAGCAGTTGCCATGTGGGACTGATGCAGTAGCCCATGTGGGCAAGCTGAACAGATGCATTGAAAAAGCAAAAATATAGCACCATGGCAATGAAAGAACAAGGATAACCTACTTCTTGACTGTCTTCCTCAAATCTGGCAACACGACAGGATCCCCGGTGTTGGACGTCGTCGTACGAGGAGATGACCTGGTGGAAGCGGTGTCACCAGCAGTGGGGGCACCCTTGTTCAATCGAGTAGAAACACGGGTTGGCGTTGGTGCTTGTTTCTTCGTAACTGCTCGTCCACCAGCTGTCGCCTCACTGCACATACAAGAAAATGGCAAAAAAGGTGCCACTTGTCAGACACAAAAATCATGGCCACGCTTGGCAAAACAAATGGAAAAAAGGGTCAGTCTGTTCAAAAGGATAGACAAAACAAAACACTAAGATAGAATTCGAACCTCCTCCTAGCAGCTAAGGGATCGGTCCTAGACCTCTTGCCAGGAGAGCCCTGCCCAACATCCTCTGGAGCCCTCCCCCTCTTTGAGGGCGACACCCCCTTGCCTCTCGCAGCTGTATGTTCTTTGACTTTCTCCGGTGAGGGGACATCTGGTGCAGCCTTGCCCTTCTTACCACCTGCACGAACTTTAACATGTTCATCATCGTCGGTGTCGTGTTGCACGTTCTCCATGTCATCGTCATCGTCCTTGTCGAGAGCAGCATCTCCATCTAGTTCATCTTGTGTGTCAGGAAGCTCCTGGGAACTGTTGTAGTTGTACCGGCCACGACAACCAGTTGGCCGATGTGTCCGTTCTGCAACGAATGGAGTGAACTGCCTCGCAACCGCATCGCTGTCAAAGCCATTAAGGGACGTCCAACCCTCAACCAACTTCCTGAGCAAGCTGGTCATTCCGGATGCAAACCGCCCAATTAGATGCTCAACAGGTGCCCTCACCTGTGTATGAAACAAGAAGCAGCAGTAAACGACCATATTAGAGTCACGTGCACAAGATCAAATAAACCAAAACAACCATAGATATATATCCTTGATTACCTCAGTAGGACAAGACGGAGTTGAGTGCACGTCCATCCACTTTCCAAAGTTTTGAGGCCCACCAAACACGCTGTAGTCTATAGCATGCTTGGCCATCAGCTGAAAATAACCAAAAAAACAGCTTGGATGTAAGAGAGAAAATAATGAACACTAACTAACAGTTCATGTATTGCAAAAAAAAAGAAAAAAGAGAGGAGGAGGATAGAAGTTTCACCATAGATGACGGAGTTGCCATGTGGCGTAAGACACGGGTACCATGCGCAGACAGCCATGGCTTGCAAGGGTAATCAGCTCTTGTTAGCCACAGACGGTTGCCGTATGGGGATTTTTTTATATGTTATGCAGCGTCAAAATTGAAAGAATGCCGTACAAAGAAAGAAGCCAGAACTAACCTGCAGTTTCCCATATTTCGTATCAGTTATCTTGTCCGCGCCAAGCACAGCCTTGACAGCATCGTAAGTCCATGCGGAAACACAAACTTGTGTGGAGGCGGCGGGCCTCCTATCACAGTAAAGTCCACAGTGGACAGATCAAGACGATCGACGTACATGAGCTGGTGTACAACAATTTAAAAAGAAAAAAATATCAGTTGCCATCATGGTATTTTGCAGAAAATTAGCTAATGTATGTTCCTTCAATCATCAAGTTGAAGGGCATGAAAGAGAAAGTTGCCATCTATCTGTGTTAGTTGCCATCATGTTGTGCTGGCAGTTGCCATCTTGTTATGATGGTAGTTGGCACAATGTCACCATCATAGTTGCCATGCATGCTCAAGGTGTTAAGAGTGTTTGCAAAGAAGTAGTAAAAAAATACCATTAAATGGGGTCGACAACCCTTCTGGTACATCTTGTTTGAGAATGCATCATGCAGGAAGTCCGCAATGAACTTACACCAATTCATGTTCTTCACATCTTTCAGTTTCGTCTGCACGACACAAATTTGAAGACAAGAAGCTGCCGCGTCAGAAATCAAATGAAAAAACATCAAAATAACTGACAGTGACTAGCTTACAAATGACATCTGTGTCAAAAGATTGAAGGAAACAAAGGAGTAGAGATAGATCATTCACCAGGATGGGGAAACATTTGTTGCTTGGGCGAAGAGACGTGGTCGGTGCAAAAACAGCTGAGATCAGGTACATGAGTAGCTTCATCTTAAAAACCTCGTCATGGGTTGTCATGGCCTCCAGCGAATTTGCCAGCAAAGTCGCGTTCGGCATGGTTGCCAACCCAGGAAACAAACGGGCAAACAACGTTTCCTCAATCTTATTATTGACCTCATACGGGACTTTGATTTCTCCACGGGGCACACCCAAAGTGCAGAACACGGACTCCTCGTCCAACGGCAGTCTTCCATGTCCCGGAATCACAAATTCCCTGGAGGCGTTCTGTCCCTGTCTGGTTGCCTAGGTCGCCTGTTGATAGGCAATGTGACTCATATTTTCAGCTCGGCTTCGAGTAGTTGGTGGTGCTCTTGCCTTTCTCTTGGAGGTCGTTTTTAAGAAAAAGGGTTTCCCCCCGCTTTGTATTACAAAGCAACCATCCGATACAACCAACGATAGCAGCTGGGGCGGAAGCAGCACAATCACGCCCAAAAGAAATGAAAGAGAAAAAAGAAAAGAAACAAATGCCGATAACAGCGGATCGACAAAAACGACGAAGCCTCCAAGAAGGAACGCGACGATGACGACACTGCTGCCAAGGGTTTCCCCAGGTACACGGCGAGGAGAGAGCAGGGGTAGCCCCGACGCCCTCCAGGAAGGTCCGGCGCCACCCTCAGGCGGCACCGCGTCGGTGTCGGCCAAGCCAACAGGGATTTCTCCCGATCCCAACCTCTACCTCAGGCACTTCGGAGCACGCCACCAAACCGACCACCGCCATACGCCAACACGGACACGAAGTTTCGCACGCTGTCTCACCACGACACTGCGAAGATGGTCTGCACAACGAAGAAGAGGAGCCGGGACTAGGGCAGCAGCACCGTCGGCATACGGGAGGGCCCCACCTCCACCGTCCACGACGGCAGCCGACCGGACGCCATAGCAGGAGCCTACCGAGCCCTCAAAGGCCCGGACAGCTCCCGCCTCCGTGCAGCAGCTAGGACGCCGTTGGCGTCGCTGTCCCAGTCCAAGCCGCTCCCCTGCCTCCCCATACAGAAGGCGTCGGGGTCGCGCCGGAGCCGACCCGCAGGGACCCAGAAGGGACCCTACGGGCCCAGATCTGGGCCGGGGACACGCCACCGGTCGACCAGCACCACCGGACCGCCCCGCCGCCAATAGGCGGCACCACCACGGCGAGCGCCGCTGGCCTCCGCACCAGGACGCCGGACCGCCACCGGCCGAGCATCACCGCAGCCTCCCCCCGCCCCGGGAAGGAGGAGCGCGCGCGGGTAAGG
>NC_057814.1:61928351-61950277 GCF_018294505.1 Triticum aestivum | reverse complement strand
GTGTGGGGCGGGGCGCCCGCACCGGGCGAGTGGCGGCGGCGGGAGCAGGGGCGGGGGAGCGGGGCGCCGCGCCGGGTGGACGGCGGCGGCGGGAAGGCCTAGGGCCCGCCGGCGGCGGCAGGGAACCCTAGCAGGAGCGGGGAGCGGGTTCCTCTTTAGGTGGTTCGGTTGCCTATCTTATGTTGATATTGACATGGAGGAGGCACATATGTTTGTTGATTCTGTTTCTGGGTTCCCCCTTCCATGGAGGTCGTTTTTCTCTTTCGACCTGCTTATGTGGGGATTTTCTCACCATTTTGTATCAATTTGACATATATGCTTTATATATAAAGTTGAGTAGTAGCTTGTTCTGATTATAGCAAATGAGATAAGTAATCTGCTAGAGCGGTTTTTTAGCACTTTGTGGTTATCAGATCAATTATAGACGTACTCAAGATCCATGTTTTTGCAACATTGGAGAGGATGTAAAGGCCATGTATATCATGTTCGATGCTTAGACTAATGAACGACTTTCGCTGAAGAAGTACCAAGTGATTACTTCTATAGCACGGATGTCAAACTAAGCATGTGCATCTCTAGTGAAATCATCACATGCGGCGAGTTTCCCCTCACACATAAACCAGCCATACTCCAAGCAAATTAAGCATATTCGTAATCCAAGCTATCCTCTCGTACCATACGGTATCCGACGCCGAGTGTGGCGAGGTACGCCGCCCGGTCCATCTCGTACCCGTGCAAGTTTTCCCACGGATCACCGCCGCCACCGCCGGCGCCGTGGCTCGCGACCTTCTGCACCTCCTGCTTATCGAGGCTCAGCGCGTAGACCTCGCTCCTCCCGTCTCTGTACCCGGCCGTAAACAGGACGACGCCGCTCTTCTCGCAGAACCACCGCAGCTTCACCTTGGTCACATCGGCCGGAAGGTGCTGCTCCACCTGAATCAACTCAACCTCATCCTCCTCCTGCCGTTGATAAATGCTGCGGTTCAACTTGGAGACCCGTAGCGCCACATACCTCTGCCAATCCGCCATGGCTTCCCGGAATATCATCTGGATAGTACACAGTTTCCACTCCGGCGACACGCCCAGTATGGTGTTGCCGTCGACGAAGGCGCGGCTCAGCACCTGTGCATGCAACGTGTCAAGCGAAAGCGCGAGCACCGCGTTCTTGGCAAACCAGCACGCCACCTTGCCGCCTTCAACCACCACGGCGGTGCGCGTCACCCCCATCCCCATCTGCTTCTTCCCCAGCCTCTCGCTCCTTATGGCCTCCGGGCTCCACACGCCGTCCTCCGACGAGTAGCTCCTGAATGCGGTGTTGCTGCGGCACGTGTTGTAGAAGAGGATCACGCGGTAGGAGGCAGGCGGCGGCGGGTCGCTCTCGCTGGTTTGGTCGTGGTCGTCGGCGGTGAGCACCGTACAGGCGTAGCGCCCGATGCCGTCCTCGCCGCTGAGGGGCGGGAGGATGTTCACCTCGCCGGTCATGGGGTTGCAGACGCAGAGCTTGATGGCCCGCTCGCGTCTCCCGCGGCGGAGGTCGGCAACGATGAGGCCGTTGCGGGAAGCGACGAGGCGGGGGCTGTGGAACAGCCCGTTCTCCGGCTGTTCCACAAGCGCCTTCAGCGAGGGGGTTCGCAGGAGGCCGACAAGCCGAGCGGCGGAAGCCGTTGGCGCGAACCGCAGCTCTGCGGCGTCCTGGTGGAAAAATCCGAGGGCGAGGCGGCGGACGAACCTCCCGGGCCACGGCCGCGGCGTGGTGCGGCAGATGAATGCGGCCTCGCTGGAGACGAGGCGGCACCAGCGACTGCAGGTGGCAGCGCAGCGCACAAGGTCGGCGATCTCGGGGAGGCCGGCGAAGATGCCGACGAGGATCTCGTCAGTGAGTGGCGTGCCGTCCTCGGCGCCGCCATGGGAGGAGGAGTCGGCCCGCCTAGGTCGCTTGGAGGGCTCGCGCCGGGCACCTCTGCTGCTTGGATCCGCCGCTGCGACGGAGGAGTTAGGAGGGGACGAGAGGCGGGCTCGCCGCGCCGGCGGCATCGCGTACGCACGAGATAGGTCTCCAAGTGTCGTGGACTGGTTCTTTTTCTATATCTATATCTATATCTATACTACTATATCTATATCTATATCTATATCTATACTACTATTAAAAGAGCAAACATGAATTCCCTTAGAGACACACCACAAAGTGTACACAGGATTATCAGAGGCGTTAGATCAATCCAACTAAATAGCATCTAACAGTCCATATCACATCAAGGGTCTGCCACGCACATGAACGTCCCATATTAAATGTTCTGCCAAGCAGACTGCCCGGCACACTGGTTCGCCCTCAATTAACGTGGATAGGGGGTTTCTATCCCGTAATTTTCTCTCTGCCCTCACAACACGTCGTCTCTCTGCTACCCCACAGACGCGTGCGCAGATCGCCGCCACCGCCCGCCGCTCCTCTTCTGTTGTCTGCTGCCTATGGGCGTGAGCGCGGATCGACGCTGCCGTTGTCCCTTGTCCGCTCCTCTTCTGCTACCCCACAGACGCAAACACGGGACCCAGTCGCCGCCATCCGCTCCTCTACTGCCCCAATGACGCGAGCACAGACCGCCGTCGCCACTTGCCTCTCCTACGCTGCCCCATGGATGCGAGCGACGGAGCGAGAGTCTCCGGCGCCACCGTCGGCTTCACCTCTGCTGGCCCACGGAAGTGAGCGCGGGGCGCCGTGGCCGCCTGCTGGTCTCCTCTGCTGACCAACGGATGCGAGCGCGGGCTGCCGCCGTCGCCATGTTGACGCCCTCGCCACCAAGCCAGCAAACTTTGATCAGGTACAAGCTTCGATCAGAATTTTCTTTAAGACTTCACCTCAACATCAAGCCGCCGGCTTGGTGTAGGAAGTTAGCTGACGGGAAACAAACCTAGGTGGCTCATACTCTGTAGCAAGGAAAGCAATCTGGTTTCATGGAACACTGACTCTCCCCACATATTCAATTATTAGGAGTACCGTAATTAGAAGAATCTGCGATTGAGACAACAAAATAAATATTGACCAAAATGACGGACATCAGTCAAAGTTCACCTCGTGGCAGATTTGGGTCAAAATTCATAAATACAAAGAGTAACATAAAAAAACATGACTACAATTGTACTCCTATTTCTTAATATACCGAGTAAACAAAATGCAATGGCCTATAATATAGAGTTTATGTGCTTTGCATGAAACAGAATGCATGTCACTGAAAATATCTCTATTCTCTAATATGTTCTGTTATTATATAAGCACATAATTGGGAGGACTGACATCCAACTTGGCTAAATGAAAGAATTAGCAAACATAATTTAGGAGATGCCTATCTTTTGTAGCATGGAAGTGAGATAGTCAACAAGTTCTATATCAAAAGACCCTGAGCATGGAAGACAGAAAAAGTGACATCCCAACTGATAATAGGAAAAGGTAGACAACATACACGAAACGGTAGAATCGGCTCCTCCACTCATGCTTCTCTGAATTTCTACTTGCTAAATCCAGAACATGCTTCTCTGAATTTCTACAACCTAAGTTCAGTAGATGCTTCTCTGAATGTTGGCTTGCCAATTGGTATTGTATTGTAGACTTGAGAGTACTGTATGAAGTCTATTTGTGCCAATGGATTGCCACATTTTTATGTTAGTTTTAAGCCATTTGAATGAAATGACTACAAAATCTCTATGACAATCTACGACTAATCATTTTGTGCAAATAAAAATCAGTACATGCTTCTCTATATATCTGAAATACAATTAAGCAAAATTTGTTCTTATATGTTGGCCTGCCAATTGGTATTGGGTACCATGCATTAATGTTTTTCAAATGCTTAATCCAAGTGCCACTTCTGTACTCAATAAGGTGAACTTTTATTTAAATAACTAAATGTTGGTTTGCCGAAGTTTTATTCTGATCGAATTCTGGTACTTACATTGTATGTTTACCAACATTACATATGGCCAGGCAATCATTTGGGCTATTTATGTAGCAATTCATCAGACTCAGCAATCGAGTAAACGCAGTTAAAGAGTAAGGTATGTATATATGTTTGGCAATTTAATTCCTTCTTCCACATTGTATGATGTCAAGTTTCGGACATAGTTATATATATGATTTACTGTTGTAGGTCGTAGTGTTGGCATGAAGAATCGTAATACGAATTTAATGACTATCGTGCCTTACTGTCAAGATGAATAACGGCCAACTCAGATATTCTTTGAGTATGTTTCTCCTAAAGCTAACTTACCAATGTTTAGTGCAGATGCTGATAACTTTTCAGTTTGTTTCAAAGTTGTGTAGTTCAGATTCCGAAATTTTGTGTACGATTTATAGAAGATGCTATGTAAGATGATGACAGCATACTCTGTACACGTGAGTTCAGCATGGTTCGATGATGTATGATTTTTTTTAAAGAAAACCATGACTACAAGGACCTACAACAAACCTAAGTCTGCACAAGGTAAAAATCAAAGTGGACTTCACCTCTTGATCATTTCTGAAATTTCCAAAATGAGATGTACAAGACTTTCTTATTTACTTGATTTGCTATTTACCCAGGGTAAATAAATATATCACCAACTCTTACCTACTTGGACCTTATAGAGCCTGAAGATTTTCTTGGAGACAGGTCAAAAAGCAGATCCAAAAGAATTAAAGAAACAAAGGGAAAGGAGAGGTATGCACTAAACAGGGATGAGATATTAAAAAGAAGACACGAGGCAAGGGATAATAACAAAGCTACATCTCCTTTCTAAATTGAAAGCGCACTCCATCTAAGACACCCGTGGCCATATCACCTGGTTTGTCCATTTTTTCTGTTCTTTATGATGTAGCAGTCACAAGTATAATCATATCTATGATCAATTCTTTCTGACAGATTTTCACACTACGGAGAAGCCCACTGGGCAATCTGCTTTCACTCAACTGCGATACACACCAGCTGCGGAAGGTGATGTTTTTAAGTTCAATGGTTTGAGTTTATGAAACAAATGGTTGTCCAGTTGCTTCTGCTGTTTGCAACACAAGCATATAGAGCTAAAATTATCAACCACCGGAGAAAGCGATTTTCTGAGACAACACGCTGATAAACACCACTTATCAAGCATCACCATCAGAAGAGACTAACTGGAAAAACCAAACTCTTAAAAAGGCTGCAAGCGAAGAGAACGTACCTCAATATGAGGTTGCTTGCTATTATGAAAGCGAGGTGCACTTGGTGTGTATACATCATCCAGTGAATCCAAGCTTGCTTCCTTTCACATATGCACAAGAAGATTTCACAAAAATCTAGCAATCAAGGAACATTTGACAATCACAATTAGACTAAGCAAGGAAGATGTACCTGCACTGTAGCTAAACCCTAGAACCCAACTGCATACTGTACCTGTCCCATAGTTGATTGACTTGATTCTGTCAGAGCTAAACCTGCATGCATTTTGATAATAGTTAGACAAAAAAAAATTATTTACATAGCATTCATTTGAGTTACAGAAGCTATGCAAATGCATGTTGATTGCCTCAACGATCAGGAAATTTTCCAGTACTGCAGCCCCATGGAATGCATTGTTATATATATGTTATTTTTCATGCCACGAAACTGTTGTTCAGATAAACAACAATGCATCTTGTCAGAAATGAGAAAAAAGATTAGCTAGAGCATCCTGAATTACATTTAAGAATGTTCAGACCAAGCAAGACTAATCAAATATGCCTTATTCGTATGGCATTATATAGAGATATTATGTAGTCACTGAATAAACTACAAATAAGTTCCAACTTAAGACTGCAATTGTACCAGTGTAAAAGAGCAGTTTCCACAGACTATAGAATTGCATGAGCAATGGATTACATTAAAACATTTCTGATTATTAGATCACGCTTACGCACAATAGCTAAAGCGGCCAAGGCATAGGCTTCTGGCGGCCATCGTGCGAGGCGTGGGGTTGTGGCTACGGCGGCGTCATCAAGGCGCAAGCAGCGCCATCGGACGGAGCCGAATCGAGCAGAGGCGGGATGACGAAATACCAGTCACGGGTGAGGTGGCCAGGTGGGGAGGGCGTCGACCATCCACTCTGGAGCATGTGGTACTTGGCCACGGTGAGGCTCGCGACACGCCCAACCCATCGGAGCAAGGCGTCCTAGCCGGTGCTCCTCGGCGCTCGCTCCGATTCTGCGTCTTGTCCCGCGGGAGGAGGTAGGCGTAGGGGAGCCCTCCAGCTCTCATGTCGAGTCCACGACCGAGGATCTGGTGGAGAGGAAGTCTGCGCCTCCGCCGACGGAGGTGGAGAGGCAAGAGAAGGGCGGCCGTCTCAGCAGCGATGGGGAGTGGGAAGGCAGAGGGGCAGTCCTTGCCGAAGCAGCGCGCAGCAAGGGAGGGTCCCTGTGCCGGCGGCGGGATGCAGCAGGGAGGGCGGAGGCGCTGCTTGTCCGGGAGCAAGATGAGAGAGTGTGTCAGTGGTGTGTGTGGCCACGGCGTGTGCGTGTGTGTGTCCGACGGGTGGCATTTTTTTATCAAGTCAGTCAAGGAGTGCTTTAGGTTGTGAATAATATAAAGAACCCATTGGAAGTTAAATTTTAATTCAAATTATTAAGATTTTTGGATATTCTTTATTGCATAATACAGTATATGTCTGATGAGTATGAAGCTATAGAAAACATGGGAAATCCATTTGGGCTCCCAGGAGCACGTGCTCCGCGCATGAAAATTTATTTTTGGAATGTCATAAAATCCCAAAAAATATATATATATTCAGTCACATATTTTCATGGTTTGTCGATTTAAAAAATTGTTGTGTGTGTGAATCGTACATTGCACTCTCATGCTTAAACCGTTAGGCCCATGATACCCTATTTGGGTGGGGGAACTAAATAAAAATCAATTCGATAAAAAATCAACTTCAGGAGTAAATAGATTTCTAAAAGCATGTGTTATATTTGAGAGACGTGTATTGTACGTGCATGCTTACTAGTAAGGGAAAAGGTGTCGTGATTTAAGGAGAGCTACATCGGCGGCTATAAGTCGGGTCGGTTGTTCCAATCAACGCCCAACAAAATTATCCAAAATATACTTCTTCCATATCTGAAAAATAAGCAAGTTGTGTATAAGGAGACACCGGAAACAAGTAGTATTAGAGTTGGGCAGACTTTTAATTATAGGGATGAAATCAGTATTGCTCAATATGACAATGATAAAAAAAATTCAAGATAGACTCATGATATCAACAAGGTCTATTTGTAGCCTTCCCAAACATTCCCAGCATCACCAAGAGTTCATATTTATAACAAAATACATATACACTTCATAGATTTGGTTAAATTTGTAGCTTCCACAAACAGTCACAATGTACATCACTATGGGTTTATAAGAGTGAAGTGCATTGTAGGTCCTCGAACAATTTCAGGGGTGTCACGTAGGTCCTCGAACTATGAAGATCATCATCCAGATCCTCGAAGTGCAGTAAGTGTGTTATTTAGGTCCAAAATCTGCCTAACCCCATCTGACTGGCAGCTGGCGCCGCTGACCACGACATGTACGTGATGAACAGTGCACCGTGAACAGTAAAAATCGAAAAAAATCACGGTCAATGGCGCCAGCTGGCCAGTCAGATGGGGTTTGGCAGATTTTGGACCTAAATGACACACTTACTGCACTTCGAGGACCTGGATGACGATTTTCATAGTTCGAGGATCTACGTGCACTACTAGGGAAAAGCCTAGCAGTAGCGCTGGTTTTTGGCCTACCAGTAGCACGGTTGGCAGCGCTACTAGTACGGCGCTACAGCTAAAGGTTAGCAGTAGCGTGGGTTTACCCGCGCTACTGCTATATCCACTTAGTAGTAGCGCTTCCTGGAAAGGTCGCTACTGGTAATTACTAGTAGCGCTTCTCGCAGTACTACTATTATTCCGTATTATATTTCTTTTTTATTTCGTATTGTATTTATACACCTTTATACAAGTTTTCATACAACAACAATTTGGAGATTGTTTTTACATCATAATGAGTTATTACATCACTGGGTGAAAGAACCGTGGACTAGATCTGCGGTTATTTCACCCAATGATATAATAAATATCATCATCATCATCATCATATCATTAACAACTTATCATCATAATACATCATTGCCATATAACACCTCCTCATGATCATCATTTTCATCAATGAGACATCATATAGCAAGTTGGTCACTAGTCATAATCGCAACTCCTCCTCATCATCATCCACTCTAACACATTGTACCACATAATAACACATTGTACCTAGGACCTACTTCTCTCTCATAGGACCTACTACCTTCTGTTAGGTAAAATAACATAAAACAAGATAGGTGCTGACTCTCCATTATGGAGAATGAAGATTATCCTGTCTCCAATTCTTGCCCTTCGCACAATGTTGCTTCCAAGTAGCTCCCTGCGATTGACCATACATTTTTTTTCCAATCTTTGATTGTCATGTCTTCATCGGTTTTAGAAATCCGATATGGACAGGAGTGATTCGTAGGATGACCTGGCCGTATGTTCAAAACATCAAGGCGACCTTTCTGAAACATCAGATGAGGCACACAATCCTTCAAGATTTTCTGTTGAAAAACATAGTAATAACTTCGTAGTTAGCAATGTAGTTCAGTTTTAAAAGAATTTATGCAAAAGATGCACTGATGTCGTAATAGTAAAAAATCTTACAATGGCATCTCCATGGATGTTACCGTTGTTCAACACGTGCACTAGTGGCACGTATTAGCCATAATGTGGAGGAGTTTGATAATAGATATTGTAATTCTCAAGATCAGTAATAAATGAGATCAGATGATTTCTCTCCTGATAATTTAATTCTGAGCCATCGGTGTAGTAAGTTCTGTCTACCGTCTTCTGCACATTCTTTGAAGAATGAAAATAAGTTGTCAATGAAAATAAGCTGTCAACTATTTTGAAATAAAAAATATAAATTACTTAATAACTATGTTTCAGAAACTCACATAACGGTAGAATTGGAAGCGTATCAACAAGGACCCAAATGTCCATATTGTTTTGGGCGATGTCAGGATCACAAAGATCCATGCTGACAAGCATACCCTCATGAAAATCATACATCTTGCAAAGTGCTTCCCAATTCGGCCAACCAAAATGGGCTACTTTCTCAGAATTGTACAAATTTACTTCAAAATCCATACCATGATGGGTCCTTAGGTGAATTTTCTTTGTTTCCATACTTTCATGATCTTCAAAATCCATCCTCTCCAAGACATAGCGTCTTGCATGGCATGGGATAAGCTAGTCGAATTGTAAAAAGACGAAAATTACACGTTGAAGTAGTTGAAGTCGTGCTTAATTACGAAAAAACACTTGTCGTCGTTGCGTACCGTTTCAACATCGAAGGTCTCCTGGAGCTTAATGCTGAAGCGCTCCAGGTGAGGCCTGTCGGACAGACCTCGGTCGTCGTTGGACCAGTCGCACTCCCCCGAGAGACTTTCGTCGTCTTATGATGACATTTCCTATGTTCATAATTCAAAGATTTAACTTGGACAATTAAATATATGTACTACAAAAACTAAATCAGATCATTATTATTCATCACGGGTTGACTATCGGTCTGCCGAGTCTTTTCTTGAAAACTCTCAGCTCACGTGGTGTATATATTCGACCGTCGGTGATGGTCGCTCCTCCCTTCGTCCCCGAGTGCATTACACCAAAATGTCTAGCACACGGGAACGAAGGAGCGACCCCCATGACAACAGTCGGGATTCTTCATCCTCTCATATATGGTGGAGACTCTCCCTCACTGATTCCTCTCTGACATTTGCGACCGTCGGTGATGGTCATTACTCCTCCTTCCCCTAGTGCATGACAAAGGTCTAGCACAAGGAGAAGAAGGAGAAATGACCCCCACAACAACAGTCGGGATTCTTCGTCCTCTCTCATATATGGTGGACACACTCCCTCACTGATTTTTCGACCGTCGGTGATGGTCGTTATTCCTCCTTCCCCTAGTGCACAACGACGGTCTAGCACAAGGTGAAGAAGGAAAAATGACCCCCACGACAACAGTCTGGATTCTTCTTCTCTCATATATGGTGCAGACTTTCTCCCTCACTCATTTGTTGACTGTCATGTATGGAGCCTCGACAGACTTAAAGTCAACCCGAAATGTCGTTTAATTATCTTTCCAGAAAATTCAGGCCACTCGATATTTCCTACATATTCTAGCACAAGTCATGCCAAAATTCACGGAAAAATCCGGCATGACCTTTGCTAATAAAGGACATACCGAGCGCCTGAAATTTGCCGGAACGGAAATTAATCAACACTCCGGCAAAACATAGGCCACTCAAAGGTGTAACCTGCAAACATGGCCGGCCACTTGGGCAAGCACATATCCTATTTGAGCAACACAAGATATACATGTTTATATCTACATCATATGAGCATTCAAACTTGATGGTCATTGCATTTCAATGGTTGAAAATATGAACAAAAACATTTCAAAATATCTTATAGGACTCATATTGACATGGAGATTTGGCTGGTCTCACCTCGAGGTCAGAGGGGGTCGGTGACGTGGACGGCGGCGGGGATGATGGAGGGGCTCCTTGATTTCTGCAAAAAAACCTATAAGCTATCAACTAATCAAATGCATACGCCTTGCATAGTGGGGTCCAATTTGAGCATTCAAAATAGGAGTAGTTCTCCAATTTGAGCATTCAATAAGCAAAACCAAATCGTAAAATAAATAGGTATTCAAATTAGCATGCATTCAATAAGCAAAACTAAATCATCTCTTGCATCTGTACATCGTCGAATATTATCACTAATACATCTCGAATAGTATCATACATATACCATCGCTAATACAGCTAAAACCCTAGCGAACGACGGGTATCAGCGCGGGCGGTGGACACCCAATGAGAATGAACTATCACAGGATCATAACTCCGGTGAGATCCCTGAAGAACCTTCCAGGTATTGGAGAACCTGCCCTCCAACGCAACCATGTAGCGACGGACGTGCTCGTCCTCCTCGCTAACACGGTGACGTACCACCTCCGCGGGGTCCTCAAGCCTCCGCACCGTCACTGGGCCATGCGACCGCCACTAAAGAAGGTTCGGGTCAACGACGGGATGGCTCCTCACCAAGTTGCACCCCCCGGAAGGTAGCACCTCCCAGTACCAGCCTGGCAGAGCCCAGTCCCGGACATGGCCCCTCTGATCAACCAGGTGTCCTACGCTGAGTCGACGACGAGGATGCGGGATAGGCATCGTCGACGTCGATGCGGCAATAATTGCTTTAACTAAAAAAATAACAACAAATGTGACATGTTCAAAATATGACATGTCCACTTCAAAACGAATCAACCTAGAATACTGTTAAATACACCTAAAAATAAACTAGTTCTATTAATTTTCTTACTAAAAATAAACTAGTTCTATAGTAAAATTTTAATTAGACTAGTTCTATTAATTCGACTAGTTCAACTATGCACTTACTATAAATAAAAATAAACTAGTTCTTACTAAAAATAAACTAGTTCAACTAGTTCTATTAACTTTCTTACTAATTCTATTAAACACTTACGAAAAAACAGTAAAAAAACTACATTATACAATAGTAAAAAACTACAGTAAAAACAGAAAAAATAGAGATGGAGGGAGGAGGGGTGGGAGGACGGAGGAGGAGGAGGGAGGAGAGAGGAGGAGGGTGAGGGAGTCCTGGACTAAGGGGTCGTCGGGCGTCCGGCCTGTTATCCATTGGGCCGGACTGATGGGCTGTGAAGACATGAAGGCCGAAGACTGTACCCGTATCCGGATTGGACTCCACTTGGCGTGGAAGGCAAGCTTGGCGACCAATTATGAGGATTCTTTTCTATGTAACCGACTCTATGTAAACCCTAGATCTCTCCGGTGTCTATATAAACCGGAGGGCATAGTCCGAATAGGACATACTCATTACCATAGTGATACAGGCTAGGCCTCTAGGGTTTTAGCCATTACGATCTCGTGGTAGATCAACTCTTGTAATATTCATATTCATCAAGTTCAATCAAGCAGGAAGTAGGGTATTACCTCCATAGAGCGGGCCCGAACCTGGGTAAACATCGTGTCCCCCGTCTCCTATTACCATCGATCCTAGACGCACAGTTCGGGACCCCCTACCCGAGATCCGCCGGTTTTGAGACCGACATTGGTGCTTTCATTGAGATTTCCACTGTGCCATCGACGAAAGGTTCGATGGCCCCTTCAATCGTCGATAGTGACGCCGTCTAGGGAGAAACCATCCTCCCCGGGCACATCTTCTTATTTGGCGGCTTCGTACTGCGGGCCAACTTGCTTGGCCATCTGGAGCAGATCGACAGCTATGCCCCGGGCCATCAGGTCAGATTCGGAAGCTTGAATTACGTCGCGGACACCCGTGGAGACTTAATCTTCACCGGATTCGAGACCACGGCGATCGCTCACCCCGATGAACATGACTTAAATCTGTCATCGGGTCACATCCAGGAGATAGCTCTTGTAACGACTCTAGCCTTAGATCCGGAGCAGATCGAGTCATCCAAAGATGGGAAGCTGTTGGAGCCGCACACAGATTCTACTTCATACGATATCTGCATGAACGGAACCCCGGACTCGTCTCCGGCGACCAATTCCGAACCCTGCGACTCCGCGGATACCGAACTCGATCGGTTATCGATCTTCAAGTTCAGCGCCGCAGACGTCTTCCAACACTCGCCCATGGGCGATGTATTAAATTCACTAAAAAACCTATCTCTGTCAGGTGACTCATCGCTGGACTATGTCCGGCTCGAACCGGCGGCGGATGATGGAGAATTTCGCTTCCCAGCCGCCACCCACTTCATAGCCACTGTCGAAGACCCAACCAACACTCTAGACCCCGGCTCCAAAGACATCGACGGTATGGACGACGATGAGGGGCAAGGCCAGAACCCACTATCCACCAGACGCGGGATGGCAACTTCCTGGTATGACGTGTGTATGGTAGACACACCCAACGACGCTCTCGACAATGACAAGGAGGTTCCAGTTGAGGATAAGCCTCCTGTAACACAGTCCGAACACCAGCGCCTCCGGCGCCGCTCTAAGTCACCTCGCTCAAGAGAAAACAATACTAGCACCGTAGAAGATACCACTCCGGACAATGAAGACCCTGTTGAGGTAGGATCCGAACATGAAAAACAGGAAAAGGGGCAAGACAGCCATGATGAATTGGCCATATACGGAGACTCGGAGGATAGTAATTATCTTCCACTCTCCGAGGAAGAGGAGAGCCCTGGCAACGAGGATTTCATCGTGCCTGAGGAACCTCTCGAGCAGGAGTGCCTTAAACACCGGCTAATAGCCACTGCAAAGAGCCTAATAGAGAAGTAGCTGCAGCTTCAAGCAAGCCAAGATTGGCTCAACGATAGATGGACCAAGGTCCTGGCCGCCGAATACGGCCCTAGCGGCCCAAACAAAGGCCACCCCAAGTATAGGTGGCTCCCTCAACACAGCGGCGGGGCGCTGGAGCCCGCACCACCATCGCACAATAAGGTAGGCCGACCACAGTTCGGTCCAGATAAAGCAGCAGCCCAAACAGAACACCATACCACCCCACCCGGCCGTCAAGGCAAGAACAAAATAGCTCGGGGGAACACTCCCGACATCCAACATAACCCAGAGGGCAGAGCAGGACACACAAGATCGATGTACAGATCGCGGGGACATACCCCGACCAGCGATAACGGTTACCTATTTGGACACAATAGACCTGACCACGCCCGGTCCGAAAACCGCAAACGGAGTCCACCGGAGGTGCTGCACAGTGTGGCCCAACATAGAGGAGCCGCACACCCCCTCTACTTCACCAACGAGGTAATGGAACATGAATTCCCAGATGGGTTCAAACCCATTAACATCGAATCATACGATGGAACAACAGATCCCGCGGTATGGATCGAGGATTTCCTCCTTCACATTCACATGGCTTGCGGAGACGACCTTCATGCCATTAAATATCTACCTCTCAAGCTCAAAGGGCCAGCACGGTACTAGCTAAACAGTCTGCCAGAAAATTCCATTGTCAGCTGGGAAGATTTGGAAGACGCCTTTCGAGACAACTTCCAAGGAACATATGTCCGGCCACCAGATGCCGATGACTTAAGTGATATTGTCCAGCAGCCCGGCGAATCAGCCAGGGAGCTCTGGACTAGGTTCTTAGTCAAAAAGAACCAAATTGCGATTGTCCGGACGCGGAAGCCCTTGCGGCCTTCAAACATAGCGTCCGGGATGAATGGCTAGCACGTCACCTCGGCCAGGAAGGATCCAAATCCATGACAGTATTTACCGCTCTAATGAATCGCTTTTGCGCAGGAGAAGACAACTGGCTCGCTCGTAAAAGCAACAACGCCAGCGACCCGGGCACTTCCGAAATCCGAGACGGCAACGGCAAGCCACGACGAACCGAACATAACAGTCGCAGTAACAATGAAAGATCACGCGACGCAGCGGCCAACGCCGGATTCAACAATCCGAAACCCGGTCAACGGAAGAAGCCACTATAGGCAAACCAAGACGGGCCATCCACCCTTGACAGGATATTGGACCGACCGTGCCAGATTCACGGCCACCCTGATAAGCCAGCTAATCATACCAACAGAAATTGTTGGGTCTTCAAGCAGGCAGGCAAGCTCAGCGCCGAACACAAGGGGAGGAGGCCGCCAGGCGATACAGACGACGGAGCGGCTCCCCAGCCAAATACCAGGGGCCAGAAAAAGTTTCCTTCCGAAGTTCGACCACTCCCGGAACGGAAATAGCAGTTCGGCTTCCGCCTCCCACCTCTTATTCCGGCAAGATTTACACCGCGCGTACATCACTACGCACTCAAGATACCATGGGCGTCGATGGAAGCACAATACGGACAACCCTGCGAGCATTCCCATAACGTTTTTTATCTGTTTTCTGCCTTTCTTTCTTCATTATCTCCTAAAAAACAGGTGACGAAGAGGACAGCATCTACAACGGACTCTATCGGAGTTTGGATCCATACACTCACCTAAGGGGCTACTTCCATTAAGGACCCCCATCCCCGAGGACGGGCGGCGCAGACGTGTGACAGGAGGTCCAAAATCACTTTTTGTAGACCGTACTCTTTATTTTGAGCATGTACTATGCCTTTTTCCTCCGTCTCTGACCCCGAGCATGTCAAATAGCCGGGTTTGTGGTTTTTATATATGAATTTATCATTGGCATATTGCTCCGTTCCCGGTAAACTTTATCCGAACTAATCTTCCATACTCTTTCAACAAGGAGTATGACCTTAACGGCTGTTTTACAGATGCACCTTGGCATAACCTGCCAGGGGCTCGGTACGGGAACAAATGAGTTGCCACCAAAATCCCGAACAGCTCTACAGCATACTTCGGCGTCGCAAGTTTGGCCTTATATGCATCAGCTCCGAATCATTGTCTTGGGTCAATAGTTGGGTTGCCCGGCTCCTGTGCTTGCTACCCTACGTTCCGCTCTATCGGCTAGGGTAGTAAAGGGAGAACTACTGCGATTGTGCCCTGGTCTAAACCGGGTAAGCACCTCACTAGAGAAAGCCGAAAACTGACTGTCATGATGCGGCAAGAGCTGGTCAACCACTTGACGACTTATTGGAATCTTTAGTGATTCTCCATGTCACACGAAGGATCTTTTTCAGATCAAATAGGTAAGGCAACATACGCCGCATACATACCAGGGGCTATGTCGTAGTCCCACCATAAAACTCCTATGGCTAAGTGAAAGTGTTAACGCCTTATAGTCCAATTGCCTAGTTCGCCGCATTATCGCCTCCTTCATGGACCAAGACGTTGGATAAAGAGTGATTAAATGCTTTTCCGAACACCCCCGTACTTCCTACTAGGGGGCTGAAGCTGACGACTGGAAAACTTTTAGATTATATTAAAACGGCCGCACAGGAGGAATTCACGCTTTCGAGCAAAACATAAAAATAGATTAACTATAAAGTTGTCTTTTACAATTATCATACACATCACTCGAACATCATGTCTTTTGAGCATTGACCCTCTATCAAGCGGGCAGCCTCTAGGATGTCTTCAAAGTAATGCTCCGGTTCCAGACGGTCCTTGCCTTTGGGTGGACCCTTCGTCGCAATCTCGATGGCCTTCATCTTCCCCCAGAATGTCTTGACTCGGGCAAAGGCCATCCGTGCACCCTCAATGCACGTTGACCGCTTCACAGCGTCGATACGCGGCACCGCATCAACAAGCCTTTGTACCAAACCGAAATAGCTATTCAGAACAGGCTCGGTTGGCCACAGCCGGATTATGACATCCTTCATGGCAGCGCCGGATATCCTATGAAGTTCGGCCCATTGGGACATCTGTTCATTGAGCAACAGGGGGCGCTTTGTTGCGCCAAACCGCGACCAAAAAAGCTTCTCCGTTGCATGCCCGTCTCGCGCTTGGTAATATTGTGCCACATCAGAAGAACTCTTCGGCAAGTCCAAGAACTCATTCGGAGAATTCCACACTTGGTTAAGTTGGGCATAGTTTGGGTCACCGAACTTAGTTTGCAGCAGAAAGGGCTTTCCAGGCGCAATCTCCCTTGCCTGTCGAATCTCCTCACGGGCCGCTCTGGATTCCGACCGTGCTTCTCTCGCCTCTTGTAAGGCCTTATTCAGATCAGCCGTTAAGGCTTTGCTCTCCTTCTCTAGAAATTCACAGCGGCCGGTAGCATTCTCTAGTTCGAGCGTCATCGTGGATATCTTATCCTCGTCTTGGCGCCATGCAGCTTGTTCGGCTTTTACCTCAGCCGATGCCTTCTCGGCAGCCGCATTGCTACATAAGGCCTGCTACTTGGCCCGGGCCAGCTCTGCTCGAAGTGCTTCAACGGCGGCAGCACCATCTACAGCCAAGCATATTCCAGCATCTAAATTTCAGCACCATGCATATTACACAAAAACGTATGGGGATTGCCCCCAATACATACCTTGCGACTCGTCAAGATGCATATTGATTAATGCAAGATCATCCCCTGCCACATCAATCTTCCGCTGCAGCTCGACAATTTCCATAGTCCGGGAAGTGGCCAAGGGGGAAGCAGCATGTGTTCAAATTCATCAGGTTAGTCCGCAAATGATCTTTTTCGATCCTCCGTTTGCCTCCTAGTGGAAGGCAACCCGAGTCTCAGGGGCTACTACCTATACACAGACGCATCTTTGCACATAAAACATAATGGTGAACATTATGTCACAAACCTCGAAGCCCTTCAGTAAGTGAAGGAAATATGCCCTAGAGGCAATATTAAAGTTATTATTTATTTCCTTATTTCATGATAAATGTTTATTATTCATGCTAGAATTGTATTAACCGGAAACATAATACTTGTGTGAATACATAGACAAACAGAGTGTCACTAGTATGCCTCTACTTGACTAGCTCGTTGATCAAAGATGGTTATGTTTCCTAGCCATAGACATGAGTTGTCATTTGATTAACGGGATCACATCATTAGCACTTGATCGTTTAGTATTCTGCTATTGCTTTCTTCATGACTTATATATGTTCCTATGACTATGAGATTATGCAACTCCCGTTTACCGGAGGAACACTTTGTGTGCTACCAAACGTCACAACGTAACTGGGTGATTATAAAGGTGCTCTACAGGTGTCTCCGAAGGTACTTGTTGGGTTGGCGTATTTCGAGATTAGGAATTGTCACTCCGATTGTCGGAGAGGTATCTCCGGGCCCACTCAGTAATGCACATCACTATAAGCCTTGCAGGCATTGTAACTAATGAGTTTGTTGCGGGATGATGTATTACGGAACGAGTAAAGAGACTTGCCGGTAACGAGATTGAACTATGTATTGAGATACCGACGGTCGAATCTCGGGCAAGTAACATACCGATGACAAAGGGAACAACGTATGTTGTAATGCGGTTTGACCGATAAAGATCTTCGTAGAATATGCAGGAGCCAATATGAGTATCCAGGTTCCGCTATTGGTTATTGACCGGAGACGTGTCTCGGTCATGTCTACATTGTTCTCGAACCCGTAGGGTCCGCACGCTTAAAGTTCGATGACGGTTATATTATGAGTTTATGTGTTTTGATGTACCGAAGGTAGTTCGGAGTCCCGGATGAGATCGGGGACATGACAAGGAGTCTCGAAATGGTCGAGACGTAAAGATCGATATACTGGACGACTATATTCGGACATCGGAAAGGTTCCGAGTGATTCGGGTATTTTTCGGAGTACCGGAGAGTTACGGGAATTCGCCGGGGAGTATATGGGCCTTATTGGGCTTTAGGGGAAAGAGAGAGGAGAGGCTGGGCGCCCCCCCCCCAAGGCCTAGTCCGAATTGGACTAGGGGGAGGGGCTGCGCCCCCTCCTTCCTTCTCTTCTCTCTCCCCTTTCCTTGACTCCTACTCCTACTACTTGGAAGGGTGGGAATCCTACTCCCGGTGGGAGTAGGACTCCTCCTAGGGCGCGCCATAGAGAGGGCCGGCCCTCCCCCTCCTCCACTCCTTTATATACGGGGAGGGGGGCACCGCTTGGAGACACAACAATTGATCGTTTGATCTTTTAGCCGTGTGCGGTGCCCCCCTCCACCATAGTCCACCTTGATAATACTGTAGCGGTGCTTAGGCGAAGCCCTGCGTCGGTAGAACATCACCATCGTCACCACGCCGTCGTGCTGACGAAACTCTCCTTCAACACTCGGCTGGATCGGAGTTCGAGGGACGTCATCGAGTTGAACGTGTGCTGAACTCGGAGGTTCCGTGCGTTCGGTACTTGATCGGTCGGATCGTGAAGACGTACGACTACATCAACTGCGTTGTGCTAACGCTTCCGCTTTCGGTCTACGAGGGTACGTGGACAACACTCTCCCCTCTCGTTGCTATGCATCACCATGATCTTGCGTGTGCGTAGGATTTTTTTGAAATTACTACGTTCCCCAACAGTAAGCTCATGAAGGCTTCATTTAATCCGCTTTTTGCGCCCAAAATCTTCTCGATCACCGTACCGATCAAGGTACGCTGTTCCCCCGAGACAGATTCTTTTCGCAGCATGTCCCGCAACATATCCGGAGCCCCCTGGTCTCCAGAAGCCGCTCTAGGAGCACCACCATCCTCTAAAGGAATCTGTTCACCGTCTCCAAAATCACTGTCGGCTGCGAGCCACACAGTTCGGGGCCTTTGTTATCATCAGCCCCGGATTCCCGGACGGTCGGAGATCCACCTTCAGGCACGACCTCTTTTGTCCCCTGATTAAGAGGGACCCTCCGCGACGACACTTCGGAGTCATCTGCCGTATTGGGCGAGGAGGTTCGAGGAGGCGTCTCGCTCTACATCATCTCTGGGAGGAGATTTCCCGAAGAAGAAGATCGCCCAGAAATACTTTGTGCAGACCTGTAAAAATGCATAAATGCGTTACGTATATCTTCGGTAACGACAACGGAGCGGGGCACTATCAAAGTACTCCGGATTCACTTACGGTTTGGCTGAGGGCTTGTCCCCTTGTTGAAGTTGTTCAACGGCATCGCTTTCCAAACCCAAGCCGCTCGACGGTGGCATCTTGCCCTTCTTAGAGGACCGCCTCTCCCAATCTTCGGGGGCGGCCCTTTTCCTCCTGCTAGGAGAAGGGACACTGGATCCTTTTCCGCCTTTTTCTTTGGGCGAGGAAAGGTCGATTTCTCCAGACTCATTGTCCGACTTACCTCTGGAACCAAGGTCATCTTGGGTTTTTGCACCCTCCCCTGCTGGTGCCTGATACGGTGCCGAGGCCAGCATCCTTGTTAGCACGGGAGTAGCTTAGTCTTCGGGAAGGGGAGCCGGACACCTAATCCGCTCCACCTTCTTTATCCAGCCCTTAAAAAGGATGGTACTGTCGGTATCTCGCCGCTGGGTATCTAATTATGAGGTATTCGGCAAACGAGTACTTACCGGGGTATCCGGATTGTTACAGTCTAGGCCGACATCTTCGGTGGTGTCCGGCCATTGCCTTCGTTTCCCGAAGAATAACCTCCACATTCCTTCGTGCAAAGTGCCGAAGAAGTGCTGATCCGCGGCCCTTCTGGATTGAACTCCCACATGCGGAGTGGCCCTCGCTGGCACGACAGGGTCCGGCGGACCAGCATTACTTGAACAACGTTGACGATGTTGATGCCCCTCTCAATGAGGTTTTGGATGCGACTTTGCAAAGTCTGCACCTCGTCCGTTGATCCCCAGTCCAACCCCTTATTAATCCACGACGCAAGCTGAGTTGGGGGTCGGATCGAAATGCAGGCGCAGCTGCCCACTTGGAGCCACGGGGCTCGGTGATGTAGAACCACCCCTGCTGCCATGGATCGGAGGACTTCGCGAAGGATCCTTTCAGCTAGACAGCGCTGGCGAGCTTGCTCACTACGGTGCCGCCGCACTCTGCCTGCTCCCCCTCTATCACTCGCGGCTCCACATTGTAAGTCTTGAGCCACAAGCCGAAGTGCGGAGGAGTTCGGAGGAAGGCTTCACACATGACGATAAACGTCGAGATAAGAAGAATAGAGTCTGGGGCCAGATCATGAAAGTCTAGCCAATAATAGAACATGAGCCCTCGGACAACGGGATTAAGCGCAAACCCTAACCCGCGGAGGAAGTGGGACACAAATACGACCCTCTCGCCGGATCTGGGGGTGGGAACAACCTGCCCCTCGGCGGGAAGCCGATGGAGAATCTCTGCGGTCAGATACCTCGCCGCCCGAAGCTTTGCAATGTCACTCTCCGTGACGGAAGAAGCCACCCACCGGCCTTGACGGCTAGATCCGGACATGATTGGAGCTTGCGGTGGTCTAAATCCGGGTGTTGGAACTCGGGGAAGCAAGGGTCGAGGAAGAAGCAAGCGTAAAGGAACAAGACGTGCCTGTGCCCCTACATAAAGGCCGCGAATATCAAACATCTCCTCCTGGGCCTTAAAACTTACCTATTCCCAAGGAGTTGTACCCAGGCGACGGTTGGGTCGCCGACGTCCAGGTTGACAAGGATCCCTTAAAAAAGGGAGACATGATCTTTGCTTGAATCAGACATGCCAATGAAACCACGCCTCGAGACGTGGGACGATGGGCCAGCCAAACGGCTCAAAAATAATGACCGTGCTGGCATGATGTCATACTATCCAAAAAGTCATCAGCGGATTGGACTCGTGAAATATTATATCCTCTGCAATTGTGTATACAGGTCCGGATATAATCATTACATCTAAAGATTACCTTGGAGTTCGGGAAAGGGAACCCGCCTTGCAATGCCGAAGATAATCTACGCGCCGAACTCCTCGTCATTGAAGCCAGGTTCAGGGGCTACTGAGGGAGTCCTGGACTAAGGGGTCCTCGGGCGTCCGGCCTGTTATCCATTGGGACGGACTGATGGGCTGTGAAGACATGAAGGCCGAAGAATGTACCCACGTCTGGATTGGACTCCACTTGGCGTCGAAGGCAAGCTTGGTGACCAATTATCTGGATTCTTTTCTATGTAACCGACTCTATGTAAACCCTAGATCTCTCCGGTGTCTATATAAACCGGAGGGCATAGTCCGAATAGGACAGACTCATTACCATAGTCATATAGGCTAGGCCTCTAGGGTTTTAGCCATTACGATCTCGTGGTAGAGCAGCTCTTGTAATACTCATATTCATCAAGATCAATCAAGCAGGAAGCAGGGTATTACCTCCATAGAGAGGGCCCGAACCTGGGTAAACATCGTGTCCCCCGTCTCCTGTTACCATCGATCCTAGACGCACCGTTTGGGACCCCCTACCCGAGATCCGCCGGTTTTGACACCGACAAAGGGGGAGGAGGCCGGTCGGATCGGAGGAGGGAGGAGAGAGGAGGGGGAGGGGGCGGACGAAGGAGGAGGAGGGAGGGGCGGTGGGAGGAGGGCTGCCA